>NC_063064.1:26294007-26594007 GCF_018812025.1 Megalobrama amblycephala
TCTGTCTGTCTGTTGTTCATTGTTCTATCCGTCTGTCTGTATGTTGTTCATTGTTCTATCTGTCTGTCTGTCTGTTGTTCATTGTTCTATCCGTCTGTCTGTCTGTTGTTCATTGTTCTATCCATCTGTCTGTTGTTCAGTGTTCTATCCGTCTGTCTGTCTGTCTGTCTGTTGTTCATTGTTCTATCCGTCTGTCTGTCTGTTGTTCATTGTTCTATCCATCTGTCTGTCTGTCTGTCTGTTGTTCATTGTTCTATCCGTCTGTCTGTCTGTTGTTCATTGTTCTATCCATCTGTCTGTCTGTTGTTCATTGTTCTATCCGTCTGTCTGTCTGTCTGTCTGTTGTTCATTGTTCTATCTGTCTGTCTGTCTGTTGTTCATTGTTCTATCCGTCTGTCTGTCTGTTGTTCATTGTTCTATCCGTCTGTCTGTCTGTTGTTCATTGTTCTATCCATCTGTCTGTCTGTTTATTTTTAACATTTTTTTTTACTTTTTATTGTATTTACTTTGTATTGACGTAATTTTGTTTTTATTTATTATTTTTTCTTCCTTTTTTGAACATCACTAATGTTATTTCCATGTTATGATCATTATAGTTATTTATTTACAGACATACAAATAACTTTTGTTTGTGGGTAAATTGCTGATTTTAGAAAATGAATGAAAGTGTTAGTGAAAATGACTAACTTTTGAACGTTGTACCTCACTCGGAGCATTTATTATAAAGAAAGACAAACAGATATATGTATATACAGCAATGCAGCTCTGATTATTTTATTGCATATGTGTGATCAGAGCATGGAGCACAATATGACCTGCAGAGATCAGCCCACCCTGGTGTCTCAGCCGTACTACAGAGTAGACCTCTTCAACAGACAGATGAGAGGCGTTCTGCTCACTTCTCTTCTGGTCACCAGCATCGAGAACAAGACCGTGGCTCATATAGGCACTTCAGACGGGAGACTGCTGCAGGTGTGAATCATAAACAAGACAGTTGCTAGCTATGCCAGTTCAATTTATTATTATATAAACCTCTTTTCTTTTCACGCTTCAGCTTGTCCTGAGAAGGTCCAGCCCTGTCATCTTTGCTAATTACTCCCTTGTAGAAAACCAGAAGGTATCGTCTACCGCAGCGGTTCTCTCCCCAGACCATCTACTGTTTGTAGTTGGAGATAAGGTATGTATCAGAAAAAAATTAAAGGAACGAACCAGATGGAGTACCAATCATGATTTAGCATAAGAAATATACCAAGTGGACCAGGCCAAGTTTCCAGAAGGCTTTATTCTTTCTTTGGGATAATAACAGTTATATATTCATAACTGGCAGATGATTCAGGTGCCTCAGAGAGGTCCAGGTTGCCGGCACTTCCTCACATGCGCCATGTGCCTGACCGCACCAAAGTTCATGGGCTGTGGCTGGTGCTCGGGTCAGTGCACCTGGGCTTCTGAGTGCAGGGCACACTGGGGAAATGAGTCATGTCCGCCCGGCATCACAGAGGTGAGATATGATTTGTAATACATTTTAACCCTTTAAGATATTTCAAACTTGAAATATTAGCTAAATATTTAAAGTTTATTTACATATTATTTGAAATATTAGCTTATATATTTATATTAGCTATATATATATATATATATATATATATATATATATATATATATATATATATATATATATATATATAGCTAATATAAATATATAGCTAATATTTCAAATAATATATAAATAAACTTTAAATATTTAGCTAATATTTTAAGTATGTTTACCCACAGGCTAATCGAAAGCATTTTGCAAATAAAACATGTATGGAAATGTTCGGTGTAGTTTTTCCCCAAAACAGCGCCCCCTGATGGCCAGAGTGAGATGACTCTGTGCGGATGGGAGTTCCAGTCGCCCCTGCGACCTGCCATCACAACCAGAACCCATGAGGTAAAGCTGGGTGAGACCGCCTGTCTGGTCCAGCCTCACAAAAGCAACAGCACACAGTAAGTATTACTGATTTCCTGTTCTTACAGACAATGAATAGCTATAAACGTGGCTTTTTCCACTAGCACATTACTGTTCAAAACTTTTGGGTCAGTATTTTTTTTTTTTTTTCGAAAGAAATTAATGCTTTATTCACTAAGAATAATGCAATAAATTCATTAATCTTTTTTTTATTTATTTACATTGTTTAAAGACATTTTTTATTTAAAATAAATGCTAATCTTTTTAACTTACTATTCATCAAAGAATCCTGAAAAAAAATGTTTCTTTGTTTACACAAAAGTATTAAGCAGCACAACTGTTTTCAACATTGATAATAATAAAAAGAAATGTTTCTTGAGCAGCAAATCAGCATGTTAGAATGATGTGAAGGATCATGTGACACTGAAGATGAGTAATGATGCTGAAAATTCAGCTTTGAATCACAGGAATAAATTACATTCTAAAATATATTAAAACAGAAAGACGTTATTTTAAATTGTTATAATATTTCACAGTTTTTCTGTATTTTTTTTAATCAAATAAATGTAGCTTAGGTGAGCATAAGACACTTCTTTAAAAAAAATATTATTAAACAATTTTACTGATCCAAAACTTATATAAAACTTCATTGACAGCAAGATAATTAACACTTTCAGATGCCCAGAAAGCTACTAAAGACGTATTTAAATCAGTTCATGTGACTACATGGGTTCAACCTTAATGTTATAAAGTGACCAGAATGCTGTTTGTGCACCAAAAAAAACAAAATAACGGCTTTATTCAACAATATCTAGTGATGGGCGATTATAAAAAAAACTGCTTCACGAATCTTCGTAGCTTTACGAATCTTTTGTTTCGAATCAGTAGTTCAGAGCATGTATCAAGCTGCCAAAGTCACATGAACCATTGAATTTTCGAAACACTTATGATGTAACGAAGCCTCGTTTACTGAAATCACGTGACTTTGGCAGTTTGATATACACAGAATTTTTATTTTTGGGTGAACTGACCCTTTAATTTTCACATAAATATTTGCACATGGATTTTTTTTCCCATGGAAAGTAGATGCATAACAGACTTTTAACACCAACATGAATTTTACATGGTTGTATGAAGGTAAGTGTTTAAGTCATGTAACTGGTCATTTTTGTGCCCAGCTTATTGTGTAAGATCCGCTCTGGGGCGACAGAGCCACCTTTTAAACCAGTGAACGTCACGGCAAAAGTGCATGAGGGCCGAGTGGAGGGCCGTTACTCTATTGAAGGAAGTACAGAGATGCCTGGATTCACCTTTGTGGTAATTCGTTCATTACACAAGTTACACTAGCAAAACATGTGTTTCCTTCTCTTAAAATCCGCAACTTGATTTTTAAAAAATTAGTCATTAGCAAATGTGTTCACGATAGTTGACCTTTGCTTAACATCTTTTTAACATCAGGTTCCAAACATCACTGAGATTCAACCTGACTATGGGCCTGTGGACGGAGGAACCCTCATCACCATCACAGGTCCTTATCTGGACTCTGGCAAGAACAGGAAAGTTACACTTGATGGAGAAACATGTCCAGTCCAAAGGTGTGTGTGTGTGTGTGTGTATTGTAACTGGTGGCCTGTGACTGAACTGCAGAGAGTCTGCCGATTATATCAAATATTTTTTGTGAGAATATGCCTAAAACACAATTTATTATGTTAAAATAATGTACACTAACTTTCAAATATGTTGGGCTTTGTTTTTTAATGTTTTTGAAATAAGCCTCTTTTTCTCATGAAAGCTGCATTTATTTAATCAAAAATACAGTAAAAAGAGGATTATTGTGAAATATTATTCAAATTTAAAATAGCTGTATTATTATCAGTCTTGAAAACAGTTTTGTGTAAACCATGATGCATTTTCTTTAAGGATTCTTTAATGTAAATTTCAAAAGAATGGCATTTATTTTAATAATTAGAAATCTTTACTGTCACTTTGATCAATTTAATTATTCCTTGCTGAATAAAAGTATTTCTTAAGAAATGACTGACCGCAAACATTTAAATGGTTGTGTACATGTATATGACTCTCTACAACAGTAATTATTATTTTAATGGTTTTGCAAAATGTATGAAATGTATCATAAAGTTTAAAAATGTAAATACATGTTATTGTAGGCCAGGTCTAAAATGCAGTTTCATACAATACGTAATGGTGCTTATCCTACAGTGTATCTGTGGCCAGAGGAAACCTGTCCTCCATCGTGTGTCTCTCCCAGCCTGTGACGGAGGTGAAAGACGTTGTGCTCCGTGTCAACATCGATAAATCCCGTGTTCTGACAACTAAAGTCTTCCGCTACAAAAAGACCCCTGAGATTCTTGCAGTGCTGCCCGATTGCAGCTTTGACAGGTACTGTAGATGCAGGAAGTCATGAGTTGTTTACTTACTGGCATTTGAGAAAAGCTATTTGGAAAAAAAAAATGGATTGTCTAACATTTTATTTTGCTCAATTGCAGTGGGTCAAGAATCGTCATTGAAGGCCGAAATCTGGACTCTGTCTACAGAACTGTTGTCTACTTTAAACCCAAAGAAAGCCACCTCAAGCCTGTGTCCACTGTATGAACTGTAAACTTTTGGTTCTGAGATATTTGCCTTGTTTATTTAAAGGGGTTATATATAATAAGGAATATTGCTTAATATTAAAAAAAAATAATAATAATTGTAACATGCTGTAACTAAAAAACGGTTCATTCTAAAATCCTCCAGAACATTAAAGTCATGAAACTCTAGAGGGCGCGGGTTTATAGGTCCTTTACATGCAGTCTGCAAGCAATCACATCATTACCGCATGGCACAAGCTGATTTTCCTCTACTAATCCTGCAGCCAATGAGATTGCTTTCTATGTAAATAGTCTGATTCATTGTTTGCTGTTAGCTAGTGCTGCAACGGTTCCTCTGAAACCCTCCACCTCCCCAGCTCCACCTGCCTAGATCTACTATGGGATTTATGTATGTCTATTTATGCAGCAGTAGAAGAACTTTAGAAGAACACAAAGAAGAACTTTATAAGTGGCTCTTAGGGTAAAAATAAATGTTTTAAACATTTATGAAATGCCCTATTTTAAAGCTATAATATAAATTTCCAGCTCTGTTTATACATTTTCTATTTTTAATAGAAGATTATATATGTAGTGTTGGGTAAATTAACCTACTCTATTTAGGTGTAAAAAGTTAAAGGTGCCCAAGAATGCTTTTTCACAAGATGTAATATAAGTCTAAGGTGTCTCCTGAATGTGTCTGTGAAGCTTCAGCTCAAAATACCCCATAGATTTTTTTTAATTAATTTTTTTAACTGCCTATTTTGGGGCATCATTAACAATGCACTGATTTACACTCGGCGCCGCCCCCTTAAATCGCGTGCTCCCTGCCACACGAGCTGTCGACTATATTACAGCGCATTTACAAAGTTCACACAGCTAATATAACCCTCAAATGGATCTTTACAAGATATTCGTCATGCATGCTGTATGCATGCTTCGAATTATGTGAGTAAAGTATTTATTTGGATGTTAAAGTTTTATTCTGAGTGAATTTGAGGCTGTCCTCCGTGGCTAACGGCTAATGCTACACTGTTGGAGAGATTTATAAAGAATGAAGTTGTGTTTATGAATTATACAGACTCCAAGTGTTTAAAAATGAAAATAGCGACGGCTCTTGTCTCTGTGAATACAGTAAGAAACGATGGTAACTTTAACCTCATTTAACAGTACATTAGCAACATGCTAACGAAACATTTAGAAAGACAATTTACAAATATTAGTAAAAATATCATGCTATCATGGATTATGTCAGTTATTATTGCTCCATCTGCCATTTTTCGCTGTTGTTCTTGCTTACCTAGTCTGATGATTTGGCTGTGTGCAGCTCCAGAGACTCACTGTATGTCTTTTCCATGTACTGAACTCTTGTTATTTAACTATGCCAAGGTAAATTCAATTTTTGAATCTAGGGCACCTTTAAGAAGAAACAGTGTACAGTGTATATAGTATTTTTACCAGCTGAGAACTTGTTTGTTTAGATGTCTTTGGTCCATGTTGCATTTCAGTCGAACTTCATTTGGAAGCAGCTCGGGGTCTGATTTGCTAGTTTGGTGCGCACCAGGGTTCGGATGGCAGTGTTCACACTTATTCAAATGAACCACACTAACAAGAGCAATCACACCAGAGTTTGTTGAACACACCCTTAGTGTCCACAACAATGCATATATTTCAGTGGCTTCAGAGCATGTAAGATTAAAATGTTTTAAATCTTTTGTTTGCAGTGTGCATAGTGTTTGCAGATTGTAGCATTAAAGCAAACAGACATAGATTTGTTGGGCACATGGCACAACATGACATTCTCCTTGTTTGGCATTTGTTTCATACCGTTGTTCTCTGAAGGAGTGCAGAGGTAAAGCAAAACCCACCCGTATGGAGTGCATGACCCCTGTCTTCCATCGAGATGAGACAGAAGAGGGCGAGCTCTCGTTTGACATGGACGGAGTGCATGGCCTGTGGAAACAAGACTTCTCCTACCACCCCTATGGCAGACCCATCCCGTTTGAGACTGAAGGTCACATACTGAGACTCTACCCTGGATTTGATGAAGTGTCCTTGCATGTATGTAGATACTTCCATTATTAAAATCACTTTCCATTGCTGCACTGTTTTCACTTTTTCATGGTATGCCTTTTTTACTTATGACCCAGCATCAGAAGTTGAACCTTGTGAGTTCCTGCATGTCAATCACGATGACGGTTGGAGACGCTGACTGTGGTGCTAAAGTTCTAGATAATGAGATCACATGCAGGATCCCTAATAATCTCACTATTCCCAGTGAGGGTTTACCTGTGAAGGTGAGTGTTTGAAAGTATGTGTAGATTTATAAATGCAGTAAATTACCTTGTCTTTATCCAAAGCACGTCGATGGCCATTAGTTGCGTAATACAACCTTACTCTGACATCAGTATTTTCTCATGCCAGGTAACAGTTAATGGGTACACACATAATGTTGGCACTGTAATCTTGGTCAGTAACCACTATATGGTGGGTATTGTGCTTGGCATACTGGCAGCTCTGGTCACAGGTGCGGTTCTGGCCTTCATTGTGCTGAAACATCTGAGGAAGCAGAAAAAAGGTGAGCACATTTTATATTTGCCTTTAATTTAACTAAGCAATGCCAAGTCTTAGTTTGCAGTGAGACCTTTTTCAGTCATTCTTCAGTTACACATCATAACAAGCACAGTTGTTAAGAAGAAAAAGACAATCGGTTTTATCAATACTTTTTTTTTTTTTTTTTTTTTTTTAAATCCACAGCTTCACTGGCAGAAAATCGTCTGTCTTATTTTTCCCACAGTCGTTCACGTAATAATAGTGTGGATTTAAGTCCCTTAGGAGACTACAGACGTGGTGAGATGACATCTTCACATCAGCAAATTAAAAGATCATAATGATCTATCACTGAATTATCAGCGTTTTCATATTTTTTTACTGAAATGTTTTTTAATATAAGTTTAAGGTATTTAATTGAATGATTTCTAGTTGGGATGGGGGAACAGTTCTGGTTCGGTTCTGATTTATGTGCCCTATTAAGAACACAACCTTAATTTCTGTTCATATGAAATATTAGGTCTACACATTTATTTTAAGGCTAAAAATATTTTGGAAGCACTTCCACTGTTCTCTTTGGTCCTTGTAGACCTGCCCGTCACAACCATCATTGCACCTGCTGGGGCCGTGGCATTCCCTGGCCTGGCTTACACGGGTACCCTGGACACAACCCTGACCCCTCTCATGCCCCCAGAGAAGATCTCCATCACCAGTTTCCGCCCTGAGCTGCTGGAGGAGGTGAAGGACGTGCTGATCCCAGCCTCCATGCTCAAGGTTCACCACCACCAGATCATCGGGAAGGGTATGTTTATAAATAAAATATGCTGTATGCTTCAATATACTAGGGTTAAAAAGTTTGGGGTCGATAAGATTTTTGAAATGTTTTGAAATTCTTTTATGTTCACCAAGGCTGTATTTATTTGATCAAATATTTTGAAATATTTTTACAATTTTAAATAACCATTTTCTATTTTAATATATGTTAGAATGTGATTTATTCCTGTGATCAAAGCTGAATTTTCAGCATCATTACTCTAGTCTTCAGTGCCACATGATCCTTCAGAAATTAATCTAATATGCTGAATATGCTGACTTTATTTTTGTGGAAACCATGATTTTTTTTTCCATGACATTTTTTTTCAGCATGCTTTGACGAATAGAAAGTTCAAAAATCTTTATGAATGAATCTTTATGAAATACTATGAATGTCTTTACTGTCACTTTTAAAGGTGCCGCAGTACGTCTTTTTAAAAGATGTAATATAAGTCTAAGGTGTCCCCTGAATGTGTCTGTGAAGTTTCAGCTCAAAATGCCCCATAGATTTTTTTTTTATTAATTTTTTTAACTGCTTATTTTGGGGCATCGTTAAATATGAGCCGATTTAGGCTGCGGCCCCTTTAATTCCTCACGCTCCCCGCCCACGGAGCTCGCGCTTGCCTTAAACAGTGCATAAACACAGTTCACACAGCTAATATAACCCTCAAAATTGTTCTTTACAAAGTGTTCGTCATGCAGCATGTCTAATCACGTAAGTATGGTATTTATTTGGATGTTTACATTTGATTCTGTATGAGTTAGATTGTGCTCCGTGGCTAAAGCTAACATTACACACTGTTGGAGAGATTTATAAAGACTGAAGTTGTGTTTATGAATTATACAGTCTGCAAGTGTTTAAAAAATGAAAATAACGACAGTTTTGTCTCCGTGAATACAGTAAGAAACGATGGTAACTTTAACCACATTTAACAGTACATTAGCAACATGCTAACGAAACATTTAGAAAGACAATTTACAAATATCACTACTTGAACATGAGCTGGCATATGCAAATATTGGGGGCGTACATATTAATGATCCCGACTGTTACGTAACAGTCGGTGTTATGTTGAGATTCGCTTGTTCATCTGAGGTCTTTTAAACAAATGAGATTTATACAAGAAGAAGGAAACAACGGTGTTTGAGACTCACTGTATGTCATTTCCATGTACTGAACTCTTGTTATTTAACTATGCCAAGATAAATTCAATTTTTAATTCTAGGGCACTTTAATCAATTTAATGACTGACCCTAAACTCCAAAAATGTAATTGCTTAATTTCTCAAAAATGCAATTACTGAAAAAAGGGAATAAGGTCATATTTTGAACTTAAAGATTAATAAACATGCTTTTTTTTTTTCATAGGACACTTTGGCACAGTTTACCATGGTTACCTCACTGACCACAACAACAGAGAAATCCATTGTGCTGTGAAATCTCTCAACAGTAAGAAACTCCTCATTGGCTCATAAAGATTCTCCTGAAAATCTGAACTGCACTCTCTGGATGACCTACCTGATGAAAAACATTTCTTTCTCACAATGAGCTGCCTTTAAACTTGGCAGCTGTTAACAGTGTTCCTGATGCTTAAATGAAGGTTGTGGGTTTGTTCCCTGGGAATGCAATAACTGAGTAAATGTATACTGTACTTTAAATGCAATATAAGATCCTTTGGATAAAAGTCACCGTCTGCCAAATGCATAAATACTTTAACAATAGTTTATGCAAAAATCATCCTAATCGGACTAAGATCCGTTTTTTAGAAGACCGATCTCTAAATGTAAATTGTCTTGAACGACTTAATATAAATGCTTGCATGACAACTCTCTCTGGTAGGAATAACAGATGTGGAAGAAGTGGAGCAGTTTCTGAAAGAGGGCATTCTGATGAAGGGGTTTCATCACAGTAATGTTCTTTCTCTGCTGGGTATCCTGCTTCCCGAAGAAGGACTTCCCTTGGTGGTCTTACCTTACATGAAACACGGAGACTTGCGTCACTTCATTCGCTGTGAGAAGAGGGTCAGTTTCTAGAACTCAAACACATCAAATATGTTATGTATTTTGCCTTTCACCTTTACCTTGCACAACAGGATTGTGTTTGTGGATGGATTTCACAACATGACCTCCTGCACTGCTCATAACCTTTATAGAAGTTCCAGGAAGTGATGTTGCAAAAAATTATACAAACTTACTGTGTGTGTTTTATATTTTGAGTCTGCTATAGTCTTGTTGTCTTACCCTAGAATCCCACAGTTAAGGATTTGATTGGCTTCGGGCTCCAGGTTGCTAAAGGAATGGAGTATCTGGCACAAAAGAAATTTGTACACCGAGATCTAGCAGCACGCAATTGCATGTGAGTTTTGCACACACAATTATTATGAATTAAGCAAAATTAAAGAGCAAACTGGTGTGAAAACTAAGTTTGTTTGGAGTTTGCCAAAGCAAATTTTCCATAAAAGTTCACTCTGGCTGGCAAACACCTTCAAGCCACCTACAGCCCTAAATACAAGGTTTTTTTGTTTTGTTTTGTTTTTTTGTTTTTTTTTGTGGTGGGTCCACATCCAGAACACAGAACAGACATGTACTTTGGCTCTATTGACTTATGCTGCCCATTCAGGCATTCTCAAGCCAACATGAAAGTTTGTTTACAAACTTTGGCTTCTACTTTTAATTCACCTTTAACAACTGTGCACAGTGAAGTTCAAAGTACAGTTCTGAAACAGGTACCGACTCAACCAATGTTCTCTCAGGCTTGATGAATCCTACACCGTAAAGGTAGCAGACTTTGGAATGGCTCGAGATGTGCTTGAGAAGGAGTACTACAGCGTCCAGGATCACAGGAAAGCCAAATTACCTGTTAAATGGATGGCCATCGAGAGCCTGCAGACGCAGAAGTTCACGACCAAGTCAGATGTGGTGAGATATGAAAATGAAATGCTTATGTTTAACTACTGGATTACAGTAAGTATTAATTATACACCGTTTCTTCTCAACTTTTTATTCTGTCTTTGATTGCAGTGGTCTTTTGGGGTTCTAATGTGGGAGATGCTCACACGAGGAGCCAGCCCGTACCCTGAAGTTGACCCATATGATGTCACGCATTACCTCTTAAAGGGACGACGGCTGCCTCAGCCACAGTATTGTCCAGATCCCTTGTAAGTTTTTCCATTATTCTACAAGATGCATTTATACTCCAACTTACTTTTCTTAGTCAGTAGAAAGTTTGGTTGGTTTACAGAGGCTGGTTCTATTCTTCAGTTGTTTTCCATTCTTCCATTTGTTTTTAAGAAGTTGCTCCACAGCAGAACAGAGAGAGTGACATGGCCTTTTGGAATTGCAATGGTTTTAAGTAGCTGTCATTCAGTTTAGTGTTTTTCCATCATTTGAGGTTCAGAGGGTTTAGAGCTTACTCAGTATTCAGAGTGGTGGAAAAGGTCAATCGAAAGGTTGTTGTGAATGTCCCTTCAATTATCCATCATCTCAAGCACTACACCCAGAGAGTTAATCATCATTCACTTTCAGCCAGAGGGAAATATTTAAAAACCAACATAGTTTTTAATGTTCCCCAAGTGACACTGCAAAAATTTGTAAACCTTTAGAAATTTCCAGCAATCACTAACCATATCTTTAGCTTTTAGTCAAAGTTGTAACTGTGAAAAAATATGTCTGGGAATATTCTAAAAGAGTTCCATGATAACAAAAGAAGTATTTAAATGAATACAAAAGTAATACTTTTTTTCTTCTTGGATATAGTTACAGAAGCCCAAGGATGCCATGCATCATTATTGTTATTACTATACAGGGCTTGACATTAACTTTTTTGCTCACCGGCCACTGTGGCTAGAGGTTTTCCACAGTTACTAGCCATTTTCACTGGCATGAAAGCCATTTTCATAGCATTTTCACTGGCCACAATTTTGACATCGATACCACAGGGAAAAATGGCCATGTAGATATTTTAATATTATCTTATAATTGGCAGCAGGTATATTAGGCTGCTGTCACTTTAAGGTCTGGCGCATGGATCCATCATACTGTCACACATGCGTTTTCTTTCTCAACCTCTTACGTTCACTTAAAGCATAGCTGACTGTGTTTACGTGAATACTCACCAAGACCGGCATTTTGACATTATTTTGTGTGTATTTGACTGTTTAAGCACAATAAGCAGTGGAAAAAGAACTCAATTTACTACTGAGAGGCAGATTTATGTGTTTGCACAAAATCTGCAGAAATTAGTAAAATTATGCGCAATATGTGCAATCCCATGGCGAAATTCTAGCCCTGTAACACCAACAATATTCATGCGGAGCAAATGAAACGAGTGAGTGAGTGAGTGAGTGAGGGGAGGCGGGTTTGTGTGTCAACTCACTGTCGGAGAGATGAGAGAGTGAGAAAGCACAGCTGGCATCAAGTATCTATTCTGCGGAAAATGAGTATTGGAAGCGTTTCAGATATTTCAGTATTGATAAATTTATTTTTGACAACACATCACACTTAGTTTATGTTTATTGTTTCAGATGCCTTTTTAAAAGATTACAATTGAACATTTTACATATTATATATAAAATTCAACGCACTGTTGAATTGGAAGTGGCTAGTAGGAGTGACTGCGTTACACGGCACTATAATATATGTATACACACACAGTGGGTACGGAAAGTATTCAGACCCCCTTAAATTTTTCACTCTTTGTTATATTGCAGCCATTTGCTAAAATAATTTAAGTTCATTTTCTTTCCTCATTAATGTACACACAGCACCCCATATTGACAGAAAAACACAGAATTGTTGACATTTTTGCAGATTTATTAAAAAAGAAAAACTGAAATATCACATGGTTCTAAGTATTCAGACCCTTTGCTGTGACACTCATATATTTAACTCAGGTGCTGTCCATTTCTTCTGATCATCCTTGAGATGGTTCTACACAGATGGTTCTATTTGAGTCCAGCTGTGTTTGATTATACTGACTGGACTTGATTAGGAAAGCCACACACCTGTCTATATAAGACCTTACAGCTCACAGTGCATGTCAGAGCAAATGAGAATCATGAGGTCAAAGGAACTGCCTGAAGAGCTCAGAGACACTGTATATATATATCTGATTGGCTGAGAGCCTTTTCCAGTCATGCTATATTCTACTATATTGCACGGAAAGCATTTCACAATTCGTATCACTCCGCTTGTTTCTGCCGGATCATACCAGTTTCATACTTCTTGAGCACCAAATCAGAATATTAAAGTGATTTTTGAAGGATCATGTGACACTGAAGACTGGAGTAATGGCTGCTGAGATTTCAGCTTTGCATGACAGGAATAAATTACATTTATATATTAAAATAGAAAATGGCTATTTTAAATTGTAAAATTTCACAATATTTCTTTGCACTGTAAATGTAGCTTTGGTGATAAATTATATTGGACAACAGAACTACATTTTAAAGGGCAGAGTTGGAAACTCTGGAACACTGTCAGAACTAAAGGAATGGTTAATGACTCAGTGTGTAGTAACAGGATGTGGAAACATGACCGGTGGTGAGGTTCAACCATGGAAACTGTGAATGAGTTTGACTCAAGTTCATATGAGGTTACTATGACATCAGATGCCTGATTTGCAAATACAGTATAACAAAGCTGGTCACTTTTCAATTGAGATGAGCCAGTTGAGAGATGACTGACCCTCACTTCTCTATCTGCAGGTATGCCATTATGTTACAGTGTTGGGACCCCGACCCTGAGAAGAGGCCAACCTTCTCCACACTAGTGTTCGCTGTAATGAGTATTCTGTCCAGCCTGGAGGGGGAGCACTACATCAGCCTAAAGGTCACATACGTAAATCTGGACCAGCCCCGCCCCTACCCTGCCCTAACAGACTCTGCCGATGAATATGATTCGTCAGATGCAGATGATGCAGGCTCAGTCTCTAGCTGATCGGGTGGTTTAATACTCACTGAAAAGGGAGTCTTTTACGCGCCCTTGCTGACAAGACAGTTGGTGTGTTCGACTTGAAGCAGTGCTGTGCAGACGGGTCAGTGCATGACATCAAAGTACCGCAAGAGCGATTTGAAAGCATATGAACACGCTACACACCTAACGACTGTGTTTTAAAGAGGACCTGTTATGCTTTTTTCTTTAGTGTGTAATGTTTATTTTTGAGCATGAAAAAGGTCTGCAAAGTTACAAAAGCACAAAGTCCACTATAGAGGGAGTTATTCTTCTATATCAGTAAGCACTGTTTCTGAGCTCCTGTTTTTTTTCCGGGAAAGTACACGTCACAATATCCCTAACTTATAATCTTAATTCCCGCCCAGGCATACTTAAAAAAAGGGGATGAGGCCTGGTTGAGTTGCATTAGTAGTGTGTTGAAACTCACGGTTATGGTAAGAAGCGTGACATTCACGAAAGGCGCTCAATGCAGTTGTCCAATGTAGATAGGTGAATGTTTATATTATTGTCAATTAATGTGATGCTATGATATCATTTTGGCTTTAATAGGCAAGAATAAACCAGTGGCATCCTCCATGATTCCTGTTCTTTCCGACAACAAAGCACTTAAAGGGTTACTTCAGGATTTAGCATTAAGCTTTGTATTAGTAGAATACCACTAGTATTTTCGAATTACTGTGCTTTCCCCCTTCATATCAGCCCGAGATGAGAGATTTATGCATTTTTATTCTGTAAAAAAGCCTCCGATGACGCAAAAATCGTCATTTTGCATCATCGGAGGCTTTTTTGGCCAGAGGCATAAAACTACAGCCAGTAATAGCAGGTAGTTCCGCAATTTTTCACCACGCCCATACATATGCGCGTTTGAGGTTACTCACGGACATAGATCAAAGATTTTATCAAAAGTGGGTGTCAATTATATTTTTAAGCTTAACATATTTTGTTATAGTCTGCACTACATCAGTGGTTCATCTCGCAAATGTATCGGTCTCTGCAGTCATCTCAACCAATACAGCAACAGACTTTTGTGGTAACGTTAGCATAAATAGACTAACTCAGTTTTACAGAACAGTGGCTTTACTTTGATAACAGTCAACTTATGTGCAACTTATATGTAACTGTCTATCTAACGTTACTTTGCTAAGTTTGCAGTTTTACTGCTACCTACAACACTACATATAGGCTACTGTGTTATCAGTCTAGTATCAGCGAGTCTTACCTCTAGGCGAATACGCTTAGTACCAGATGCCCAGGCTGTTCGTCCTCTGGGAAAGTGAATATCGATCGCGGTGTCCTTCAGAATGGTTCTCTTCATTGCAAGGATATTTGGTTCGTAGTCCTCGTGCTTGAAATGGAGACTACATATTCTGCGGTTTTTTAGGTTTTCTATAACGGTGTCATCTCCAAACTTCGGGTGTTTGATGGCCCGCAGCCACTGTTTACATCGCTCCAAATCTTTAACTTAATCGGAAAATGATGGAAACTTACTTGTCCTTTCCTGGTTTTGGGTGTACATCCAGGTACAAAGCAATTTAGCACCATTTCGCTGTAAATGTATGAACTAACTCACGATTTATAGA
This sequence comes from Megalobrama amblycephala, assembly GCF_018812025.1. NCBI lineage: Eukaryota > Metazoa > Chordata > Actinopteri > Cypriniformes > Xenocyprididae > Megalobrama > Megalobrama amblycephala. Next base: position 26,309,438 of record NC_063064.1, read on the forward strand.
ATAAATGTGTAACAAAGCAAGCCTAGTTGTTTGAATTTTCCTGGTAATTCCGCCTGTAACCGATAGGCGTGGTTTGGGCGTGGCCTCGCAGGGGCAGCAAAACAAGTGCATTCTGGGAGTTGTTGTCTTTCATCCACATTAGTCAAAAATACATTTTCTGCCTTTTCTCAGTCTAGAAAGCTCCAAATTCAAAAATAATTTCACATTTCTACTACATAAATGACCAATTTTAAATACACATTCATCTTTCCAGGGGTGAAGTACCCCTTTAAATGCGACGAGCTCATAATTACAACTTCAGAAAAGTGGGAAGTAGGACATTTCCGATAACACGTGAAGGCAGCATACTTTGAAGTAGGAACTAATTTAGTTCCCCAAAAATGTGTTCCTATAACTAAAATCGTACTGATTTCCTGCAGTCTGAACACGCCAAAAAGTGGGTTCTTCCACCAATAGCTATGAATACATTCCTCCAGTGCGAAAACCCCAATGCAAAATGTAGGAAGGTCATGTGACGACAGTGTAGCATGCTACAGATTGAAATGTGTAGCATTGCATACAGTATAGTGTTACACAAATTGTTAGATTAAAATAGTAGACAGTGTACTGTATATTCTGCGCACTATGAAGTAAGCTGTACACTAGTATTCCTTTTCATTAAGTCCACATCCAGAATACCACATCTTGTAAATCTTTGGGAAACATATGTTCATATCACATGTTATATTTTGCATAACATGGCAAAACACTTGCCATAAAGCCAAGATACTGTATGAAACCTGTGTTAGCATACTTCTGGTCTTGGACACAAAGCATTAAACTCCTAGATTTTAAAGTGCATAACTTGGAAATTAAGTCAGCAGTGACAGCAGTTAACGCATTAATGTTTCACACTCAAGCATTGTCCTCATTAGAACACAGTTCAGTTGTAGAGGATGTATATTTTATTTATGAAACAACTACATGTTTTTGTGAATAATAATTTTCAGTATTTTCCTACGCACCACCTAATTTTGAAGATATGTTGTAATCAGTGAGCCTTAACTTGGTATTTGGTTTGTGATTATATCAGATGCTTGTACAGAAAAGGGATTCAGTGTACACTGTTTGGGATGAGTCAGCACTGAAAGGTGTGGAGCTGAATATATCACCGTGCTGCAGTTATAGAGCCTGTAGAAATGAGTGAGAATTTGATATCTATGATGCACATCTCTAAATAAATCCAGTTTTGCCAAAGGTGCCGGTGTTTTAGTGTATTATTAAATAGTTTTTGGCAGCATTGGCATCTGGAAATGATGAACAATAACAAAATGCTTTTATACATTGTATTAAAATGTTTTTGTTCTGGTGTAATTACAAAGGGTCTATACATTGTACAGTTTTTGTTTGGCCAGGATTTTTTTGGGAGTAAAATATGACCCCGACCATTATATGCGTCTCTTAATATTAAAGTGATATTATACGTGTCTCTGCATATTAAAGTGGGATAGAAGAAAAAAAAAGTATTTTAAAATGGTACACACTGTACCTTTGAGCTTGTGCTAGAGGAGAACACTAGGGGTCAGTAAAAGCCTTTTTGTGATGGAGCAAATATTAAATGGGATGCGCTTATCACTGTTTGCAGCAAAATGAACAAAAAAACAAAAAGAAATTTATGATTCTTTTATATAATTATGCAGTTTAAATTCCAATATTGACTTTCAAAGCAATGTGATATAATGTATTTATTTATTTTCTGGAGAGAAAGTGTGTTCATGTCTTTCAACTGTATGGTAGTTTTAGTACATGCTTCCAAGTCACCATGTGTCATATTCTGTTATACATATCATAAACCCACAATTCTGAATTGACTGTGCAGTTGCAAAACTTGTAGAGAATGAAAGAGAGATCCAAGTCGACAAAAGCCACAAAGAACTTCAAGTTCAGAGGTAGTAAGTCTCATTCCAACAACAGAAACCAATACAAATAAAACAGAGGGGGGAAAAAACATCATAACGTTGTTTTTCCCTCCCATGTCCCTCGCTCACTTCCTCTGTTACAAGATAAAAGCACCAAAGTAAATTCCCAGAAGATGCAGTCTTTGATTGTGAGCTCATATCTGCACCAGTGTCAAAAGTGTGTGTGTGTGTATGTGTTATGTGTGTGTGTGAGGAAGAGAGAGAGAGAGAAAGAGAAAGAAAATTTCTTACTGGGTGAGAAGATGAATAGTGAGCTGTAGACACAGGCTGCTCTCGCCGCATAGTCACAACCTGCAGCCTTGAACCCTTTCATCATGTTCTAACAGCTCAGATTTAGATCCTTGCACTCTCAACACACATTGAGTTTTCATGTTTTATGGGGACATTCTATAGACAATGTTTTTTTTTATATTGTACAAACTGTATATTCTATACCCTACCCCTGTACTTACTCATCACAGAAAACTTGCTGCATTTTTACATTTTCAAAAAAAAAAAAAACATCACATAGGATGAATTATAAATCTCATGCGGGGAACAAAAATGTCCCCACAAGGACAAGGATTTTAGATATTGCCATCTTTGTGGGGACATTTTGTTCCCATAACATAGGGTTTATCTGAACCACACACACACACACACACACACACACACACACACACACACGTTGGGTTTCCATGTTGGAGACTTTCCATAGACACAATGATTTTTATACTGTACATTCTATCCCCTAACCCTATACCCATCTGCATTTTTATATCTTTAAAAAACAGTTTCATATTTGATTGATAAGCTGTTTTCTCATGGGGACCAAAAAATGTCCCCACAAGGTTAAAAATTACTGGTATTACTATCCTTGTGGGGACGTTCGGTCCCTATAATGTTGGCACACACACACACACACACTCAGTTACTGAGATACCAACATACAAATTAACATACTTCAGCTGTTCCAAATCCCAGTGAACTACCTTGCTGTCTGCTGCCTATATAGACAGCTACTTTTTAAGACTGAATGTTGCTGCCTATTTTTTGGAACAAAAGATTTTTGTATTGCCTGCAAAAACTATTCAAATAATTGCTAATATTATGCTAAAATAAACTGTTGATAGGGTGATTTTTAAAATATATTTAAAAAGATATGAAACAAGTTACATCATTTTGCTTCAAGTAAATTCCTAGATAATCCGGTTAAGTCTGACGTCACGCGGCAGCGCTTCCGGGTCCTAACGCTCCATTTCATACCATAAGAAAACAACAAATGGTGCTAATATACACACACGATGTGGTGTAATACTACAAAAAAAATATAATCATAACCTTTATCTCCATACCAAAATTGCAGATGGCCAGACAATGATTCATCTTTTATAAATCGTTAAAATATTAATATCTGTGACGCTGTGAGCACGGAGACTGTTGTGTAGACTGTAAGTATTTAAAATGTTTAACTTTTTTAAATGATTGATGTTTAATATGAATAAATAGCGCTCAGAAACGGCCGTCGATGGCATTCTCAAGTGAAACAAGTCGAGGCTTGGACCCATAGACAGTAAAAGAACTTGGACCCGGAAACGGCGTTCCTTCACGACTTTTTTTTTTTATTCAGTATTAACAATACAATACAACAACATCTGTTTATGCCAGGGTTGATACACAAAATACACTACTAAAATAGACATACAAGACAAACAATAACCACAACATAAAATAGAAATAAAAAACTTCACGACTTAACAAGCGGATAGAGTGCCTCAGGGATGACGCATTTTTGTAGGCAAAACCCGGAAGCGAGTTAGCATTTTAGGACTTCCGGTTCCAACGCCGTAAAGTCTATGGGTTTTTGCTAAATCGCCTGAAATAAGGTCTGTGGTTAACAAAGCCTCTAAATACTTTCACGTTTTGATCTATGACATAAAACACACCAGTTATAACCCACTTGTGATTTTTTTTTAAATTTTACTGTGTCTTAAAATCGGCGGTTGCTAACAAATTGCTAAAAGGGACTACTTCCTTTGGCGGGGACTTTAGACGTCATCATGACAAACAGGACATTTGGACAGCATTTCTCATGAAAAAGTGGATAAGTATTCATTCACAGCACAGATCATAATCAGTGAGCATGTTTTTAAATAGAGTTGTTTTCTAAATAAAGTTTGAGGACGCTTGGTGGTGATGATGTTGATCCGCGACCATGGTGTGCTGTAGTCCGTTTATAGCCTACTGTTAGCCTTTTATATCTGACGACTTTATTTAGGCTTCAAAATCTATAAATGTTGTGTTAACTTGTAAAGATTATCTTGATAGACAAAACGTGTAAGTGTCATAACCCTTTGTTAAACACAGCTTATTATCTGCGATTTTCCAAAAGTCTATGGGAAAAATGAATAGGCTTTCAGTCGAGGGAACCCGTGCGCCGCTAACTTCCGGGTTGGCCTACAAAAACGTGTCATCCCTGGGGCACTCTATACAATGTTCAAATAACCTTTTGCTAACATTCCCATTAAGTTATGAAAATGTTATTTCAAAACAGTTTTAAAGTTTTCAAAGTTTCTTTTTGTCAGACAGGAGAGCTTGTTTACCTGCTTTACTAGTTTCGGCTACTTCCTATAGACCTTATGTAGCCCCGCCCCTTTTCATCGTTGCGTTCGTTGTCTTTTGACTTCAGGTTTGTATTTCTACATTTATGAATGAACTGCTCGTTTTAAAATCTTCCCGACCTACTGACATTTGTTAAGACATCTGCTTTAAACATAACAATGCTCATGATAACTTTCATTAACTCTATAACAAGTAAATCCACTTAACCAACTAATTATTTTTTGACAGTGATGCCATAGAAATGTACAGAGCTACCGCAAAACGGAAGTTCAAAGACAATTTTATAAAGATGGCGGCGCGCTTGTTTCTCTGGTAAATAAGGTCTGTAGCCTTCGTCAGAAGCATCACGTGATGTTGCTGTGACGTGTCTTGTAGGCTGCTTATGTTGTTTTGCCAGACAGTAGGGAGAGCTTGCGCCCCCTACTGTCTGACGCCTTCTCCAGGACCGCATCCCAGGTGTGGGATAAGGTGTAGGCTCCTTCGTCCCGGTTCATAGTCCTTGGTGCGCATTTCCTATTTTCAAAGGCCTCCCTGATCCAGCGGTGATACTTGTTGCTTTCAGCACGGATGACCCTGGCATTATCCCAATCCATGATGTGATTTTCCCTCTTGCAGTGGTCCGATATGGCTGATTTGAGATTTACCTGTTCTGCTTGTTCTTTTATTGCTCTTGTTTGTCTACTGGATGTTTCTTTCTGTTTTTTTTTTTTTGTTTTTGTCATGCGAACATTCCATTTTATCATTTTGCATTTAAAAAAACATGGTGCGTAAATAATGTTTTTGCGCTGTTTTGAGAACATTATTAAAGACCAGATAACTTTGAACAAACGTTCTATTAAAGGGTTAGTTCACCCAAAAATTGTCATCAATTACTCACCCTCATGTCGTTCCAAACCTGTAAGATCTTCGTTCACCTTCAGAACACAAATTAAGATATGTTTGATGAAATCCAAAAGGTTTCTGATCCCCTAGTGAAAGCAACACAATTACCACATTCAAGGTTCAGACAGGTAGTAAAGACATTGTTAAAATAGTCCACATGACTGCAGTGGTTCAACCTTGATGTTATGAAGTGACGAGAATACTTTTTGTGTGCAAAAACAAAACAAAAATAATGACTTTATTAAAAAAATTAATCTCTGAACCACTGTAGTCACATGGACTATTTTAACAGTTTCAATTCCAAATTGTGTTGCTTTCTCTTGGGGATCAGAAAACTCTTGGATTTCATCAACAATATTTTAATTTGTGTTCTGAAGATGAACAAAGGTCTTACGGGTGTGGAACAACATGAGGGTGAGTAATTAATGACAGAAATGTCCTTTTTCGGTGAACTAACCCTTTAATGTTAATTGAACGTTTGTTCATAGCTTCGAGAAAACCTTGCCAGAAAGTTCCCTGTTAGCTGGGTATATTTTTTATTTTGATATTTGTACTGAAATACAACACAAAAATACTGATTACATAATTTTTGCAGTGTTGAGGCAGCTCGGGTTTTTATTACAGAGCTTATAATTTGAGTCATTAATGGAGTGTCACATGGCTTTGATGATACATTCTCCATTCTAATGATGGATTTTAATTGTACAAGATTGAAATCAAATCTGATTAAATTAGCTGGCGTGATATATTTATGCTGCTCGTTTTAAAAAGAGAGATCGATGAGGCTGGTGAGTCAAAAACACGGGGAGAGAGGAATTTGGTTGAGGTTGTTGTGTCCAAGAGAAAGACAGCTCAAGAGCAAACTTAGAGAGGCAGGAGGAGAGAATCAAAGACATTCTGGCATGTGTGAGAGTTTGGAAACATGTCCAGGTTTGGGTTTTGATCCGTAGGGATCCGTTCCAGCACTGTTGCTCTGACTCACTCATTACTGAGCTCCAAAACAAAAGTTCTACAGGTGCTGGGAGAAGCAAAGCCTGAAAAAAGCCAGACTCACTCTGCTGGAGCTTCTGTCAGCTCCTCAATAAAAAAAAAAAAAACCTTTCCTCTTGTAGATGCTTCCTGCATGTTTAATGGAAGCTTTCAATAATTTAGTTTCTTTTTCATCGACAGAGATACAGTATAAATGAAAAGAAATATATATGCATCATGACATCTGATGGGTTTATTTATATATTTTTATTCTGTAATGATAGCAAAATGAATTGTAAAGTGAAAATTGAGACGGTACTTCATGGTCACATGATGTCAAAGGTTTGCTTCTTCATTTTTGATTTATCATTTGGTATTTTTGCAACACGTGAAAGCTTTTGCACAAGTTGTAGATTCTGGTACTAAAACAACAACAACAACAATGACTTGGCATGTTTATTAAAAATATGAAACTTGCACATCAAATATATTACTTTAGTGTTTAACAAGAAGCAGAGCTATATCTCATTTTCATTTTATGTTTGCATATCAATGATCCCAGCTAAAATGAAGCATTCTCAGAACTTTAGCTAACGTTCTGGCAAGGTTCTCTCAAAGTTATGAACAAACATTCCAGTAAAATGACGCATCTCGCTCAGGTTGGGGTTGATCGACGTACCGCACAGGTTGATTGTCCGACTTTAAGTGGTGTTCCAGGCTTCATTTCCAAGAACAAGGTGGGAAAAATCCAAATTCCAAGCTGTCTGGAACTCAGCATAAAGTTCTGAGAACTGTTAGCTGGGATGGTAGTATGGTATTTCGAACATCTATAATTGGAGAATGTACCTCAACCAATTACATACTCAAATTCACCTGACAAGAATCAAGTTAAATTATTAACTTAATGAAATCTAAAAATGTATGTTTGTGTTGGTGTCGTCATATTAGGAATTATAGTGATTCTGAAACAGACTGGAATTTGCAATGCATGAAGACAGCAACGATCTGATTGTCAAGCCCTGTTGTGTAAGGTTGATTGGCATCACCTCCCAAAGCACGTCTACAGAGAATCTCTTGTGTACCTACATGCATTTGAATTGCAGAAATAAACTTGTTATTCTCAAGCCTAAAATAACCATTATACAACATCGTTCTTCCCTGCAAAACCAAACAGAGAAGATAAATTGACAAGCATCTCTGAACCATTCTGGACATTACGCCTGACTTTACATTTGTGCATTTGGTAGAAAACCATCAACCAGCAATATGACTAATGTAGCTTGTCATGACTACTGAATATTACATGAACGAATTCATGGAACATAATCTAATCGGCAAAATCAATCTCAATGAATATTTAATTGCAAGCGGTGAAATTATTTATTCACATGGGTATAATGTTCATATATTATGTAAGGAATTTCTGTATTTCTTATAGTGTTTGGTGGACTTTTGAACCCTACCGTATATTATTCTTAATGCAGAGACATTAGAAAACCCTAAAATATCTTTGGAGCATTATGTAGATCAGGCACTTGCTTCCATCAGTTTAAATATGGTAAATCCTGCGTCTTTAAGCTTTTGGCTGGCGCTCGTTGCTAGATGAAATAAGACATTATTAGAACTCATCACTGTCTCAGATTTATCAGTATCTAGAGGGGCATTAGCACCTCTCTTAGTGTGTGATAAAGAGCGGGAGTGACAGGAAATCATTGTCTTGGCCGGTCTGCTCAATCTGAGAGTCAGTAGATAGAATGGGGGAGATCTCTCGAGGTTACTGAGGGTTGTGGTGGAATAGGACACTTCATTTCAATGTGTGTTTGTGTGGGTGTTCATAACATAGAAATGTGAAATATCACAGGTACTGTAGTTGTTGTCGCTGTCATCAGTGCAGTTTAGTTCTGTTCAGATCAGACCAGTTCAGATCAGTCGGCTTCAACAAATATAAAAGGGAAATAATTGTTTTGTGATACACAATATACCAAAGTCTTTTATACTATAATAGCATATAAATAATACTGCTATAGAATCAGCTTTATTAGCCAAGTGTTATAGTTGAGCTTGCATACATACATACATAACAATGCAAAAAAGAAAAAAGTTAAATAAGACTGCTTTAAAACAAGGACATGAGACAAGGGCATACAGCATAACCACCTGGCTCCTGTCACTTGGAAAAAGTTGTTTTCTGGCTTGAGATTTATGCAATCTGTCCAATATTCAACAACTTAGAAAGGTTAAAAGCATTGGGTTCTCACCCTTTGTAAATCACAGCAGAAGCATCATTCCAGAAGCCTATAAATAACTGCAAACTGATAAACTTTCTCTGACCATTACCAAACTTCCAAACATCAACATTCATGGAAGTCTTAAAGGTTTTGTTTGCTGCACAAAAACATTTTGCTTGCACACATCATTTAGCTAATGACATTAGACAAGCAGATGTTCTCTAACTTAAATGCATTTCATATTTTTAATAGTGTTAGCTAATACCCTTGTATGAGACAAATACTTGAATCCAAAAATATCAGAACTACAGAGAAGCATTCCATATGTTACTTTATGATATATTACTGTTCAGACTTGCTATACAGAAATCAAAGGGGTCATGACATGAGAAATCAAATTTGTCTTGGCAAGGCTCTCTGTGTGTGTGCGCACATAAAACAGCTCTTTTTTGTGTCTTCATGCGCTCAAATGGTTTAAAATCTCTTGAATGTTTAAACTGACAGGACCTAAAAGACATTCAAATGATAAACTTTAATTGTTTGATGGTCAAACTTTACAATTAATCAGAGAATCACCTGTGTGTTGAACCTTGGTGTCTGGTCCGTACGGATTAACGATCCCTATACAAGACATCGCACATCCTGTGATGTGACTATCGCGGATTTCGATGCTTAAAGGGATAGTTCACCCAAAAATGAAAATTTGATGTTTATCTGCTTACCCCCAGCGCATCCAAGGTGTAGGTGACTTTGTTTCTTCAGTAGAACACAAATGATGATTTTTCAACTGTCCAACTGCATTCATCACTTGATTCGTTTGGTCTGATCGCGCTCTGACAGCGGCAGTGATGTCTCGCGCATATACTTCAATGAGAGCGAGACATCACTGCTGCTGTCAGAGCGCGATCAGACCTTACTAACGAGTACTGCACGTATAATAACCCATTATAATTACTGACACTGTCTACACTGGATACAGTATTCAGATGCGCGTTCACTTTCTGATGTACTCCACGTGCTTGAGTATGCTGACAACAGGACACATAGAAGAGTAAATGGAAGATTAAAGGAACATTCGCTTTTTACGCGTCCTGTCTAAACAGCCCATTTGCTCTTTTCTGTAGAGGCTTCAGAAAGATACCAGCATCAGGAACAAGTGGATGGTTTATTTTTAATGCCGTCATGGATCACGTTGGAGGATTATATGTTTGTTCAGAGAATTTGACTGCAGATTGTTTTGTAAACAAGGCACAGTGTAATGGAGTTGTCATTGGATCTGACAGCACTGCTACATCACACACCGTATGTAAACGATTTCATAATGTTTGTCTGTAAATTTTATATGGATAATGTTTTGAAGAAACACTTACTTATGTGAAGTAGAGAGTGGGTGTTAATACTGTTTCCTGTGGAAAGAAGTGAGCCAATCATAACAGTGGCCATTTATCATAGAGTGCCTCAGGGATGATGCGTTTTTGTAGGCAAAACCCGGAAGCGAGTTAGCATTTTAGGACTTCCGGTTCCAACGCCGTAAAGTCTATGGGTTTTTTGAATGGGTTTTTGCAAAATCACCTGAAATAAGGTCTGTGGTTAACAAAGCCTCTAAATACTTTCACGTTTTGATCTATGACATAAAACACACCAGTTATAACCCACTTGTGATTTTTTAAATTTTTACTGTGTCTTAAATTCGGCGGTTGCTAACAAATTGCTAAAAGGGACTACTTCCTTTGGCGGGGACTTTAGGGTGCTTTCACACCTGCCTCATTTAGTTCGGTTGAATCGTACCAGAGTTCGTTTGCCCCTTTGGTGCGGTTCGTTTGGGCAGGTGGGAAAGCAGCAATCGCACTCGGGTGCGCACCAAAAGCGGACCAAACAAGCGTAACGAGACCTGCTTGAAGAGGTGGTCTCGGTACGCTTTCAAACGAACTCTGGAGCGGTTTGCTTGAGATGTGAAAGCAATCGACCCAGTTAACGGACCAACGAACCAAATGATATCATTTTCATAACGGAAAATATGATATAAAAATCAGTAATGTCTGATTCTGTGAGTGAGCACATTATTTACAATATCTGAAAGCCGACGAGCGCCTCTGGTGTGTAATTACACTTCTCCGTTCGAGAATGCTGTCCCGACGAAGTCTCAATTCCCGCTCTGCTTCATTATAAAATTCAAATGGTCTCTCTCGACAGACACACGGACAACAGGTCGCCTACTAGACAGCGCTGGGAAATACAGAGATGGAGAGAGAGAGAAAGAGCACAGGTTTGAATTTGCCGCAGCAAATATGAATTAACTGCGGGAGAGACGGCTACATTTATAAAGTGTTTGTGTGTGTCTCGACAGTTACAAATAAAGCCACAATAAGCTCATGGAGCTAGCTTGTCAATCATTATTTTGATGGATGACGCAGCGAAAACTCTGACCAATAAGAGGACAGTTGTACTCTCATGTGACTTGCCTGAATGCATTTTGGTACGCTTTGAAATGTTGCCATGTGAAAGCGAACCGAACCAAGAAGAAAATGCAACATTGTAACAAATTTAGTCCCTGTTTCGGAACAAAACAAGCGATCCATAGGTGTGAAAACACCCTTAGACGTCATCATGATAAACAGGACATTTGGACAGCATTTCTCATGAAAAAGTGGATAAGTATTCATACACAGCGCAGATCATAATCAGTGAGCATGTTTTTAAATAGAGTTGTTTTCTAAATAAAGTTTGAGGACGCTTGGTGGTGACGACGTTGATCCGTGACCATGGTGTGCTGTAGTCCGTTTATAGCCTACTGTTAGCCTTTTATATCTGACGACTTTATTTAGGCTTCAAAATCTATAAATGTTGTGTTCACTTGTAAAGATTATCTTGATAGACAAAACGTGTAAGTGTCATAACCCTTTGTTAAACACAGAGCTTATTTTCTGCGATTTTCCAAAAGTCTATGGGAAAAATGAATAGGCTTTCAGTCGAGGGAACCCGTGCGCCGCTAACTTCCGGGTTGGCCTACAAAAACGCGTCATCCCTGGGGCACTCTATTGACAAGCCTTAAAGGAGCCGCCCCTTAAAATGGATCATTTCAGACAGGGGTTTGTACGGAAGAGGATTAGGGCCAAGCAATAATAAAAAAATAAAACCATCTTGAGATTAAAGTTGTTAAATTTTGAGAAAAAAACTCGTTAAATTTCAAGAAAAAAGTTGAGATAAAATGTTGAGAATAAACTCATTAAATTATGAGAATAAAGTCATTAAATTACGAGAAAAAAGTTGAGATAAAATGTTGAGAATAAACTCATTAAATTATGAGAATAAAGTCATTAAATTACGAGAAAAAAGTCATTAAAATTCAAGAAAAAAGTCGAGATAAAATGTTGAGAATAAACTCGTTAAATTACGAGAAAAAACACGTTAAATTTCGAGAAAAAAGTCGAGATAAAATGTTGAGAATAAAGTCATTAAATTACGAGAAAAAAGTCATTAAATTACGAGAAAAAAGTCGAGATAAAATGTTGAGAATAAACTCATTAAATTATAAGAATAAAGTCATTAAATTACGAGAAAAAAGTCGTTAAATTATGAGAACAAATTCGTAATTTAACGAATTTGTTCTCGTAATTTAACGACTTTTTTTCTCATAATTTAATGAGTTTATTCTCAACATTTTATCTCGACTTTTTTCTTGAAATTTAACAACTTTTTTTCTCATAATTTAACAAATTTGTTCTCGTAATTTAACGACCTTTTTCTCGTAATTTAATGAGTTTATTCTCAACATTTTATTTCGACTTTTTTCTCGAAATTTAACGAGTTTTTTCTCAAAATTTAACAACTTTAATCTCGAGATGGTTTTATTTTTTTTATTATTGCTTGGCCCTAATCCTCTTCCGTAGGTTCGGAATGAGGGTTGGAATAATCATTTTTCCACATATGTATTTGTTTTTTTTTGTGCAAAAAAACTTTATTAACATTATAAGAGTGCCTCAAGGAACATGTTAAAATAATAATAATAAAAAAAATCCATGTTATGTCCCTTTTAAAAAAAATACTTTGCACAAAAATGAATGTAATCCAATGACTTCTTTTCTTCCACAGAGTAGCTACACAATCTCATAAAAACACTTTATGCATGTGTTTATTTGTAGCTTGATGTTTACTGTGTGCTCTAATCATCCTAAAATAAGTCAGTGTTGTTCCCTCACTCAAAAAGACCATGCTGTTTTTAAGCCCATATAACCAATGTTCTCTCTCGACCCCACTGACAGCCTATGACTGCTGGGAAAACAGCAGCGCTACTCTTGCCTATGTGATGGGTTTGCTGCAATATCACACCAACAAGTTCGCTCTTCACATTCACATCCATATTTAATATGGGGAGCTGGCTGCGTTGCCACCTGTCAAGTACCCCCCCACCCCCCACACACACACACCTGACCCCTGTGGGTTTGCAGAGGGAGATAAGGGCTCTTGTGGGCATCAAACTGAAGCTGGAAGAGTTGCATAGGTACTATTGGTTATGTACCAGTCAGGAATTATATTATATAAACCCGTCTGTATGCTTCTCATGAGCACCAATAGAATAGTTCAATAATGACGTCAATTTTTATACTTTATAGCTGTTAGATTTCTATTTCTGGTAACGTAGGTAAACAGAACAGGCTGTGCATCTTCAAAAAACATAATCTCACATAGTTTATCTTTTACCTTTGAAATTCAATTACATATCAGATGCTGGAGAAAATATGTTTTATTGGAGAGGTCTCTTATGAACAGTGGAGGCAAGAGAGGGAATATAAACACTAAGAGATTTTTATTTACCAATATTTTGTTGCATTCTGTCAAGTCTTGCACACTTACTGCAGCATGCTGAACCTCATCCCAGGTAACAGAGAACGTTCTCAGAACATTTTGGCAAAGTTTTCTCAACATTTTTCCAATAACGTTAATAGAACATTCATTCAAAGTTAGTTGGTCTTTAAAAATGTTCTCAAAACATTAGCACAACAAAAGTTATTTATACATTACTTCTGTCAGGACCACTATCATCAAAGATGATTGACAGTTAGCATACAGTTTGGATTGGTGGCATGGTTTCATTCTGGGCAAGAGCAGCGATAACCCCCCCTAGGGTAAACAGAACAGAATCAACATAAATGTATTGTGGATATCATTAATGTTCAATATTTTAATGTACACATAATTTGAGAATTAGTCTGATTCAAGGGGAATCAGAAGGCCAAATCCTGACTGGACGAGAGGAGGAGCTGGGGATGGAGGAGGGTAATTTGCTCCTGAGCAACGCGATAGCTGCTGGTAATACTGAAGGACATATATATGAATGCTGTGATCAGCTGAGAGTCAGCTGATGCGAGCATGACTGACGTGACCTGGCAGAACTAATGCTACGCTTGATATCATTCATAGATGTTTTTTTCTGAAATGCTTTAGTTGTGCGTTCATCTAACGTTTTTTAAACGTTACTACTTTTTTTCAGACTGTTCAAAGAACATTGTTTGCAAAATGATAAAATGGACTGTTCCTTTTGTTTTCTCTAACATTCCCATAACCAAAAAGAAAAAGTTTGTTAAACATTTAAAAAACCGGTGGGGATAAAATATGTATATCGTGGCCACGAATTAACAATTCTTCACTACGACTTACTAGTACGTCAGCACATTTTACTAATTCGTTCCCTCGTTTTAAGTAAATTGTGTTCATGTTGTAATGATTCATTCCCTTGTTTTAGTTCAATCAAAATGAGGGCTCAAATTAGTTCAATGTTGCTGTGATTTACTAAAATGATGGAACGAATTAGTAAGTCATTGTCACGGAAATCACAGAGACAAGATGGTAAGATCCAAGCGCAGCTTTTAATAGGACAATCCAAAATCATATTCCAGAAACAGGTAAGGGTCAAACGCCACAGAACAGTCCACAACAAACAGAAAACCAGGACTAAAGTGCGTGTAACACAAATGAACAAACCACAAACAAAGGCAGAAACAACTGAGTATAAATAGACAGAACACTAATGACAAAACTCAAAACAGCTGGTGCAATGAAGGATAATGAGTCCGGGAAGTGGGTTATGGGAAATGCAGTTCACAATAGGGGTGAGGAACAGTCATGGGAATGAAGTCTTAATTTGTGGCCATGATTTAACTAAGGGAACGCTTACGTGACAACGATGTATTAAAAATTGAAAAAATTTTCATTTGCGTTTTTCGAATACAGACAACAACATTGTCAAACCTATCCCCCTTCATACGGATCCACAAAAACATCTTAAATCGCTGTATTCTGCTGCCAGGCCAGTAGTTAGTGATGTCACTTTGTAAAGAAAAACTATGCGCCTATAAACTGAACACTGAATAACTGAATAATACGCATGTGCATGATGTCACCGTTTTCACAAATTTAGGTTTTTGTAGTTTCATGGTGACAATAACGTTTTCAAAAAATGTCACTTTTAAACTCGTTTTCAAAGGTTTGCAATTTCAGCCCCCCAAACTGCCATTGTCATGTAAATGAACAGCTAAAACGCTTTTTAGTTGAAAACGGTGTCATGTAAACGGCCCCTAAAAATCATGGCCACGATTTACTAAAATGAGAGAATGAATTCTTTTAGGTGCTCTAAGTGATCCTGGGTGGAGTAACTTCCTGTTGACGTTCAAAGTGTTGTCAAACAAAACAGAGGCTAGCTAGACCCTCCCTCCTCCTCCTCCTCCTCCCCCTCCTCCTCCCCTCCGTGCTTCGTGCATTTAAAATCATTCTTGTCGGTTATTGGCTGGAGCATGTTTATAATGTTTCATGGTCCAGGCTGCACCAGTTTGTTTTTATTGCCGTTTTTGGAGCTTGTGGCGACTACAGAAACCGCGTTTTTTACAGTGTGTTCAGGGGATAGGCAGCTAGCGGATAGTGAGGAGATGTTTGCTGTATGTGACAAAAAATGTTTTGGCCTAAAAACGCGTGACATCACTTAGAGCACCTTTCATTTGTGGCCACAATATATATTTTGCATGTCCTGATTTTGCTGAGTTAGATGCGTTCCTGGGTCAACATATTTTGTTGATCCTGGAACAACATTCCAGTCTGAAAATGTAGTCTTAACCCTATTCCTACCCCTAAACCTAACCCTACCCATAAGTTATCACAAAAATCAGAGGGAAATGATAGATGAATAACACTGATGTAGAAGCACCAATTCAGGATTTTAAGCCTAAACTTGACATAATCTGTAAACTTGTGTCTCAAATCTGATTGGTTGATTTGAATGTTGTTCCAGGATGAACAAGAATGTTGACCCAGGAACATGTTGGACTCAGCAAAATCAGGTTATGCGTGCCATGTGTGGGGTTCAGTAGTTTTGATTGTTCAAGAACATTCAGGGAAAAAAGGTTTTCATGAATTAGCTGAAATGTTAGCAAAACATTCTTATTTTTGTTAGCTTTAATGCACCCCACATGCTGCAGTCTAGCAGCTTTCACACTCCTCTCCATTCACTTAAGGTGTACTCAATTTTTAAACAGCCTGCATTCTTTATTCAATGAATAAAATGAGAGAATAAACATGCACATGATGCATTATTAGCTAGCCTCATCATACTCATCATTAAGTGTTTAAGCTGCCATTGGTGATGCATGGTGCTGTCAGCTTTCAAATTATCTTGCTGTAGATTTATTGAAAATTGTTAATTATTCAAGCTAGAACATGCTCGGTTGTTAAATCTAAAGATAATCTAACACATTTTGCATTTAAATGCCTGAAGCTGTCTAACATTGTAACTTCAGAGACAGCACTTTGTAAATCAATGGTTATTGACAAGCGTGTTGAAGATCACTGCAGGATCTCTAGGCTCTGTAACTGTAGCTGAGTCATTCCTACTATGCAGCACATTTTCATGTCATAATTGTGACGTCTGTTCTGGGTCTGAGGTTAGATTGAATTGTGATCTTGTTTGATTTGTGGTGGGTGCATCTCAATCAGTTCCCTAGTTCATTTGTCAGGGCACTGATGTCGCTGGATATAGTCACTAGTGTCCCAATGTGTAGAGAGCCAGGATCCTTACTGTCCTTACTAGGAACATTTTCAGCTAAAATGGCCATTCATTTACATGACAACGGCATTTTCCCTTTTTGCTTCAACAATAATATACTGGATAAAATATTAAAATGTTTTTAAAAAATTATATGAAAGTGGTCAAGTATAGTGTCCCATACTCAGAATTTGTGCTCTGCATTTCATATCACACAGTAGTTGAACACACGCCCAGAACAGTGGACAGCCATTTTTGCTGCGGCGCCTAAAGAGTGATTGGTGGTTAGGTGCCTTGCTCAAGGGCAGCTCAGTTGTGTGTAATGAGAGTGGAAGACAGTGCTGTTCATTCACTCCCCCTACCTACATTTTCTGCCTGTACTGAGAACTCAAACCCGCCACCTTCGGGTTACAAGTCCGACTCTCTAACCATTCGGCCACAACTGCACTTGTATTAGCATCTTTTATATTTTATCACAATATCACAAATTTAAAGTCAGCACAAAAAAGGAGTTGTGATAGACCTTTCTTCGATATACTGTGACATATATACCAGTGAAATGGCTTCTCAGACAAGAAAAAACGTAGGGCGGGACTTGATTTTATCCATGCATTGATTGAATTGTTGTGGTTTGCTATTGGTCGATCTCATGTGAGTGACAGGTTGCCCCACCCTCACGCCAGTAAACAAGACATCAGAGAAGAGCAGTGTTGCCAATTTAGTGATTTTGTTACTAGATCCCCCACCCCTTTTGAGACTTTTTTTTAAAAGTTGAGGAGGTACAAATCTAGCACCTTCTTGGACAAACCTTATCTAGATTCTTATTTTGCCAACTGATCTATGTTCATATTTATATATAGATGAATGCATTTACCATTATGATGTCATCTAGTGACATTTAGCTTCCAGTTTTAGTTACTTTCAATTGAAAGCAGTTGGCAACACTGGAGAAGAGATGACACTGCACGAGGGAGGGGAAGTCATTTTAATTAAAGATTATGAGGGCACATTAATTAAAGAAATTATAAATCTTTTATAATAAATACTGCAATATTCCATAAACAATTTAGCTGTTTTTGGTGTTTTGTTTTGTTCCACTCTCTAATAAAGGTATTTTAAATAAATACAGTATTTCTCAGGGCTATTATTTTTATTGATAATCATTTTATAAGTGTCCTCAAAATCACTATCCATCTTTTTCTTTTCTTTCTTTTTTTTTTTTTTTGCAATATCCCTTTAACTAAATGACTTGATATCATCATCCAGGAAGTGACATCAATTTGGAGGGAAAACAACAGCACAAACATATGTAAGTATGAGCAATGGATTTGAATTAATTTGTGGTGTTTTGTTTTATTAATTGATTTGTCTCACTCAAAAAAAAAGTTCAATCCTGTGGTATCTGTCTCTTCAGTAAATTTGGATTAAACCGCTCAATTCATATGGATTCGTTTTACGATGTCTTTATGAACTGTTTGAAGCATCAAAGTGGTAGTTGTGTAGACAGGCAATGGAGGGACAGAAATCTTGTAGATTTCATTAAAAATATCTTTTGTGTTCCAAAGGTGAACGAAAATGATGATTTAATTTTTGCGTGAACTAACCCTTTAAGGTAATGTGAACACACACGCACAGAAAACAAGCTATAGGGCTGTTTTTAAGCCAATCCAAGTAGTCACCTAGTCATTCAAGTTGATTTTGAAAATATGCATGTTTGCACACCACTAGCAAGATCTCAGATCATCTACTACTTCCTGAAAATGAGCAGTTTACCAGCCCTGCGGTAAACTGCAAAAACAAATGCAGAGAGCAGTAAAATGTCATGGTGTTCTGATTAGCCGTATGTCATGCAAATAAAAGTGCTGCTTTCTCATATGCCATCCTTTGCTCTGACATTACCTTCCTCTTCTGTTCGTTTAACAATAATGCCAAGAGGATAAAGTACTGTCAGTGCGAGTGCGAGTCCTGTTGTTCCGCTAGTTACTCTGGTCGCTCATTAGAAGTCTGTTGAGTCATGCATATAATGATAGATTCTGAAAAACCACTCGCATTCATATCACAGTCTTGAACCCAAATCCCTGTAGGTTTGTTGAACGATAACTTGTTGCTCATAATCTCTCTACATTGCTGACATGAGGAAAATGATGTTATATAATATGTTTACAAAGTGAAATACTAAAATGTGCAAGACAGAAAATGAGGAATTCATCAAGAATGAATTGTGCTGATGATAGCATTAGTAATTGTTCAAATTGTCTGTTATTTTAGCACATGATTCACTGAATGAAGGTAGTGGCGCAAACACCCCAACGATTTGAATTGCGGGCCAGTTTTGAGTGCTAGTTTTCAGGATACAGTCAACTCAGGAAACATTTTGATAGTTCACCCAAAAATTAACATGTTGACATTAGTGTTGCACGATATACCGGTACTAGAAAGGTATCGCGATACCCTGCTTTTAAAAACGGTCCGGTTCTTCATTTTATTTCCTAATTTCCTGTATTTCCTAATGTGCGACAGCAGGGGGCAGTGTGCGTGCAGCGCGCTGCTTCAAAGGCACATTTTGTTTATTCCTCTCAACTGCACAACGGCTTTTATGGTGACGAAACGAGAGGTATGGTTGCAAATACAGGTGCTCTTGCAGACCGTCCACAAATTGTTGAGAAAGCAGATGCACGAAGCGAAATATGGCATTATTTTGCTTACATTGCCGACAGCCAGGGCAAGCCCACGGACACCACAAAGCCCGTCTGCAAAAGATGTTACAAAATAACGCAAGCGAAGGGAGTCAAAAGCATCTTGCCGACAAACATCCCGATTTGTACAGAGAATTTAAAGAGCGACAGGTTAGTGTGATACCAGCATTATGTTTATGCTCTCAAACATTAAATGAGAGTTATTTATTTATTTTACTCGTGCAAGCAGAACTCCGCAAAGAGGTGTATTATTGAGTCTAAGTTTAATAAGTGATATCTGGTTACAAAAATAAAATGAATTTAAAAATACATAAATATGTGAAGGGTATATACAGTTATTTTAAACCAATTTATGCTTTAATAACATTTCTCTAATTATTTACAATAATCTTACGGTCAAAAACACCTAAATGTATAAAAAAAAAGCATAACAGCTTAAATTTCAATAAAATTTACAATTTTATTGAGCATGAAAATAATAAACATTAAAAATTATATTAAATCTAACTCTAACTTCATGGCAATGAAGCTCAAATCCAGAATTATCAGCCTGCACATATGTTATTTATTTACTTTTCCTGCTGTTTTAGGTTTTTGCCATAGTATAGTTTAAGTATCGGTATCGTGATATTTAAGTTGGGTATCGTACCGAAGTCAAAATTTTAGTATCGTGACAACACTAGTTGACATCATTTACTTACCCTCATGTTGTTCCAAACCTGTCTGAGTTCCTTTCTTTTGTTGAACACAAAATAAGATATTTTAAAGAATGTTGGTAACCAGGCTGTTTGACGATAGCCATTGACTTCCATAGTTTTTACTAGGGAAGTCAATGGGTGCCGTCAACTCTGGTTACCAACATTCTTTATTTTGTGATAACAAAATTTTCATTTTTGGGTGAACTATCCCTTTAAGGCACATGTTTGACATGTGTTTTCCTTTAATAGTCCTTTAACATTGATAATAAATGAAACTCCGAACAGCATTGTGCAGAATGCTCCTCTTTGATTTTTGTGAATGATCTTAATTGGCTTTCTTTTTATTATTGTGAACTCATTAAATCAACAATATTAATCATGTAACGGAGAGCATATTTATAAGCCATTCTCTTTAACACATATTCTCTTTATATCAGGATTGTTATGAAACTAATTATCAGAGGAAATTGTTGTACTGTAGAAGTGTTGAGTTTTGGCCTGAATTCAGGGTTCACTTCAGGGCACATCCTACGGGCCTGTATTAGTATTTGAATGTTTTCTTCTGCCAAGTTTAAAACAGAAGCAAAAAATGTTAAAAGCATGCTAAAGTTATCAGTAAATGATAATCTTTTAGAAACTGCAGCTATGTGTGCATTGTATGAAATGTAGGTCAATCGAAGACTGCAACGTTTTTTGGAAAAGGATGTTTCAGGATATAGATTCCATCACTGAAAATGAACTGATGTGAGTTGGAAATATAAATCTTGGCTGTCACACTGTCTCTAACTGTCATATCAGATTAAGACACCAGATCTCATCCGGGCTTGAATTTTCCTTCGCCCTTCTGAGAATCCCCTCTAGTATCTGTCACCCTCTCCATATATAAACCCTTGAAATGTGAGGAACAGTCTTCAGTCCTCTTGCATTGGTTGAAGTCATTACAAAGTGCCCTTGGTCACCCCCCTCCCCCCACCACCTCTTCCACTGCCTCTGATTTATTTGGTTTATGCTGCCAGTTCAGAGCCTGGCAGGCTGGTGGGTATGTGGCACTTACTAAAAGGAATCGGTCTATAAACAAAGTCAGTCTATGAATATGCATTTTGGATAGTACTTTTGGTAAGGAAAGCTTTTATAAAATGTATTGCTGTTGCTATGATCTACTGTGTTTACACAGGCGTTTTATTAATTAATAAATCATCATAAAGTCTGAACATGAAGGCTCTTGGCATCTGTGATATCAAAGGATAGAGGTACATGCATTTTTCACAATAAGTAATAAATCAGTTTGTGCTACATATTTATTTGCAGTCTAATTTTACATTAGTATTACTTACAATATTATGTTGTTTATCTGAGCAACCCCTGATTTTTTTGTAGGTCATTTAGACTTAATATTAAAAAACAAAAACAAAAAAACAAACAAACTGCTTTTACGTTATATTTAAATTAATATGCAAAGAACCCAATTTTTTTTCCATTTAAGGATAAATTATAATTTTATCCATAACCTATTGTAATTTAATTTAATTTAATTTAATTTTTATATAATTTTTTGTGTTTTATATATTTTATAATATTTTGTTATGTTAGTTTGTTATGCAAAGATTTTTTTAAAGGTTATCCATTTTTGTAAAACAATAAATAATAATTTTATTTTATTAAGCATTTTATGCTGTAAACTACTTTTATATTATATTTTACAATATGTTGTTTATTCAAAAAAACTCTGATAATTCAATTATTATAATTTATTCAGTATATTGTTATGGAATAATTGCACACCAAGGTTTATTGTTGACTGCTATATTTGAAGCCATAGATTTGGTTATATTTTGCAGTGGCTTGTGTTTTTGTCATAGCAGATATTGGAAGCTCAGTGATCATGCTGTGCCACTGAAGCAATGCACCTCCAGCAGATGTCAACACTCATGTGTTGTGCTACCTGTGTAATCCGCATAATCGGATAGAACGAGCCCAGAGGCACTCAAAGTGCCGACACAGTATGTAGATTCATACAATACAATGACACTTACATGCCATACACTGGGCCAAACAGCATCTGACCCAGTTCCTCACAAAGTTCATGAGAATTGTGTACAGAACACTTTTTATTCACATTTAAGATGAACTGAAGCCATACTCCTGCTGCGGCTGATATAGGAATCAGAATTTATGCAGAATGGAGGGTGTTGGTGTCAAAATCCATGAGGCAGCCATAGACTCATAAGAAATCCAGTGTGACGTTCACATGCAGAGCTGCTGTAACTCATCATATCTTCTAGATAGACACCATCATGCTGTATTTTTTTCCCTTTTTTTTTTCTCTGCATTTCTATATTTGATTGTACAACTCCCAGATCTAGGATTATGCGGTAAACAATCTTTCTGAGGTTGTAGCATTGTTACAGTTTTGGCTGTAGGCATATGGTTAGTGAAATTGCATGTCTAAAAAGGAATCTGATTCTATATCATTATGCAGTTTTCTTCATAGAAACCAATAACCATAGAAGAAGACATAAAAGATGTGTACATGATGTAACAAGTTAAATTTGAAATGCACAGCTGTTCTATTTGCTGTTTACAAATTATTTCACCTAATATCTGTATTGAACTTAATAGGTTTAAAATCCTTTCTTGATCTTGGACAAATGGTGCAACAAATTAAACCAAACTAGTAGTTTTTTAACTCCAAGAATGAACTTTACATTGGAATTTAAGAGGCACTCTCAGAAAAAAAATGTGCAAAAATTGTACATTTTGGGGTACAACAGCTTGTCACTATATTTATGCAATACAGATTGTTTCAAAGCAACAATAACACTGTTAATTTAGTAAAAATGATCAATTATGAAACAAATTTAATAAGCTGTAAAGAAGCTTTATGGGGTAAATAAGTTGTCCCTTTAAGAGCACTGCCATGGTGACAAGCTGTTGCACACATAAAGGGACAATTTTTGCACATTTTCTTGTCTGCCAGTGGAGAAAAGGATTCCATGTTCTGACCTGTGAACTTCAGCATAGTTACTGTATCTAGAACCTTCTGTAAGAGTGCAGATTTCACTGTCAGCAACATAATGCTTCTATTGATGGAACAAATGTATTAGTGCTGACTCCAGCCACCACCTCTCCCAATTACACAGAATAACATCAGAAATTACTCCATTTGAAATATGGCCCAATATTTTAGGCTTGTAAAGCCATTAGCCTGCAGTGCAGACAGCCATTTTATACTTAGCTACAGTTATCCACACCCATACAGAGACAGAGTGCTTGTTTAAATCGATGATGGAGTCTTCTCACCCGTCTAGAAATTGTCAAAGAACTATTAAAAATGAAATGGTGATCATTATTTTTGAGCTGGTCCGCTTCTCAGAGCTGAATGTTCAATCCAATATTGAGTTCCACACTGTGGTGAGGCTGTCTGATGCTGGAAACTTCAGCTGGCTGTGAGATGGAAAGTTTATGAGGTAAAAGTTTTTATTTGATGAGTGATCCGGAGAGGAGCCGAGTGAAAACGAACAAGGGCTAGAGGAAGACAGAGTGAAGTTACACACGAAAGGTCACTAAAACAACAGTGGCACCTGGAAGCTAATAGCAGAAATGTGAAATTCACAACTGTAATGTGTAACTCCGACCGCCCACGGTATAATTACACACCAGGGCTTCATGAAACACTGTAAACACCAAAATAACCCAACGAACCGCTTACTATTGACACCATGCCTTGACCCCACTCACCACAGCGAGAGCCCAAAGCACTTTAGAGGAAGTTTTGTTGTTGTTCTGGTGTTTACTTCTGAGAAAACAATTTCTGCACAAATTGCGATATTCAATTTTTCTGACACCGCATGAGAAATTTAATTTGTGTTACTAGGTTTGCATTTCCAGAAGGAAACAGCAGTGGAACAAAAGTATAGTAGCTTTGTATAGTAGTTTTGGTGTAAATGAAATGCGGCATCATAGCTGTGACACTTACCTACACTTTTAAAAATAAAGGTTCTTCACTGGCATTGATAGTTCCATGAAGAAACTTGAACATCCATGGACCCTTTTCATTATACAGAAGTGGTTCTTTAGATTATTAAAACGGCTCTTTTACAAACTGATCAGGTTCTTTGGGGAACTGAAAAATGGTTCTTCTGTGGCATCACTACAAAAACCCTTTTTGGAACCTTTATTTTTAAGAGTGTCTATGCAGTTTAACCTACACGTAGGGTGCGTCTCAACAAAGACTATGGAATAACACAAGACGTGTCACTCGTATTGTTTTGAATGGGAGAAAGTGTAACGCGCAATATGGCGGAATAAGTCCCGCCTTCAAAATAAGAGCCAATCGCCGACTGTAAAGTCATCGCGTCACTGCAGCGGCCGTTAGAAGCACTGGTTTCTATAGAAACAATCAGACGCACGCCTCCGAAATGAGGCACAAGAGATGCGCATTAGCTTGATCCAGCCTAAAAAATAATTTTTTTGTCATGATCCGAGCGTTTGGAAAAAAAAATTATGAGACAGTTGTTGTCAGAATTCATTGGTGATTTCAAATATGAAATTTAATCGAAAGCTTGGCAAACAGCTTTGGAGTATTTGATGTTTCCCCATTCAAAGAGATAGGAGCTGCATGGATGCCCAGTATGCCCGAGAGGCGTTTCAAAGATGGCCGCCGAGTGAAATGACTTGTCTTAAAGGGACTTTGGTCTCAATCAGCTCCCTAGTTCATTAGTCAGGGCGCTGATCAGGGGGTCGGCCATAAGGGCTTTCTCAATTGCAAAATCAATTGGAAAACCACAAGCTGGCTAAAGACTTTTCTAAAAAAAAATGGAATAAAAAACAAAAAACAGCAAACATTCAGTCACAGCTTAACCACCTTCAGTGCCTAAATTATGTTTAATTCATATTTATTGATATTATGTTTAGCTAGACCGTCCTGAAATATATGTGACCCTGGATCACAAAATCAGTCATAAGTCGCACAGCAGGGGTGTATTTGTAGCAATTGCCAACAATACATTGTATGGGTCAAAATTTTCGATTTTTCTTTTATGCCAAAAATCTTAAGGATATTAAGTAAAGATCATGTTCCATGAAGATATTTTGTAAATTTCCTATCATAAATATTATCAAAAATATATTTTTGTGAGTGGATATGCATTGTAAATGACTTTATTTGGACAACGTAAAAGGCGATTTTCTCAATATTTTTTTTTTGCACCCTCAGATTCCAGATTTTCAAATAGCCTAGTTGTATCTCAGTCATATTGTCCTAACAAACCATCAATGGAAAGCTTATTTATTCAGCTTTCAGATGATGTTTAAGTCTCAATTTCAAAAAATTTACAGTTATGACTGGTTTTGTGGTCCAGGGTCACATATAGTGATCTAAGCTAAAGAAGCACTAATAATTATACAATTCAGATTTAATATTTTATTGCAGATTTGAAATGCATGATTTAAACATATGCATTCTTGGTTTTCTGTGTTTATAAATTCCTGGAGAAAGCTATCCATTAACATTCCAATTCTTCTCATTGGCAGTTGCTTGGCTGGTTAATCTAGTAGTGAAATATTTGCGACATATGTTTCTTGTAAAAGAATATATGGCTTTTTTGGAATCATGCTAACCAGCAAAACCTTGACCCTTGGTATTTCCTACATATTAAATAGCATGAGGAGTTATCAAGGTGGCCATTGAGTGAACTTATCTTAAAGGGTTAGTTCACCCAAAAATGAAAATTATGTCATTAATGACTCACCCTCATGTCGTTCCAAACCCGTAAGACCTCCGTTCATCTTCGGAACACAGTTTAAGATATTTTAGATTTAGTCTGAGAGCTTTCTGTCCCTCCATTGAAAGTGTAGGTACTGTGCACTGTCCATGTCCAGAAAGGTAATAAAAACATCATCAAAGTAGTCTATGTGACATCAGTGGGTTAGTTAGAATTTGTTGAAGCATCGAAAATACATTTTGGTCCAAAAATAACAAAAACTATGACTTTATTCAGCATTGCCTTCTCTTCCGGGTCTGTTGTCAATTCGCGTTCACGACTCCGCTTCTTCTTCTTTCCTGTTTTACAGCGGTTGGCATCCAGCTTATTGATGCATTATCGCCCCCTTTTGCTCCGTCTGCTGATGTAAGACAATTCAATGGAAAGGATTCCGGAAGAGAAGACAATGCTGAATAAAGTCGTAGTTTTTGTTATTTTTGGACCAAAATGTATTTTTGATGCTTCAACAAATTCTAACTAACCCACTGATGTCACATGGACTACTTTGATGATGTTTTTATTACCTTTCTAGACATGGACAGTCTACCGTACAAACACTTTCAATGGAGGGACAGAAAGCTCTCGGACTAAATCTAAAATATCTTAAACTGTGTTCCGAAGATGAATGGAGGTCTTACGGGTTTGGAACGACATGAGGGTGAGTCATTAATGACATAATTTTCATTTTTGGGTGAACTAACCCTTTAAAGGGACTACAATTCATGACCAGTTCACTCAAATCCTGCCACATTTTGAGTTTACACTTATAGAGTCCACATATGACATCCATGATAGACTGAGATCCATGAAATCTATGTTTGCGATACAGTGTCCTCTCTTGATGATCGGAGTGTTTATAATTGGATTTTGGATGGAAGCTGTCCTCTAGGCATGAGAAATGTAGGTCGACCACAAAAGTCTCACCCTCTTGAGGAGAGGTGAGCTAATGTAGCGATTCTGAGTGCTGACAGGATTTGAACTGGTTCTGTTTACATCGTCTCTCTGGCTTGACTGTGTTGAGGATGCGAAGCTAATAAGAGACAAGATTATAAAACCCCTCTGACCATTACCACTTACATAAACATATCTCAATCACTTCTACACAGTACAGTTGCATTAGAATGGCATTGTTATACCCAGAGCAAGATTTTTATCACTCCAAGGCTCACAGCTCGGCAGGCTTAATGGAGTTCTGTTACACATCATTTAAGTATCAACTTTGTCTCAGATGATTCTCCTATAGTTCCTTAGGTGAAATAAAATACATAAAATTGTCAACATACAGTAATCATATTGAGCTATAACAGCTCATATAATTTGATATATATATATATATATATATATATATATATATATATATATATATATATATATATATATATATGGTGGACAAAAGTCAGAAAAAAAAGCTTTTTCTTTCATATTTTTCTAAGAAATAATAATAAAAGATCATGCCAAAATACTTATGTATAAGTAAACAAATCTATAAATGAAGGAATATTATTAAAATAATACTTGTATCTGCATTACAATTGCCTTTGTGCAGTTTTAATGGCTTTCATTTAATTTTCGTACAGTTTGGAGGCGAATATGAACTTCAGTCTGATGTTGAAAGCAGTGATATTTTAGTATCATTGATATACTATTATATTTTGTTGATATTTTGAAACATGTTTTATTTTTATATGTTTTGTTTTCACTTTAATTAAGTTTTAGAAAATTTGTTGTTTTTTTGTATTTTTTTTAATGTCTATATAGTTTTTATTAATTATTATTTATTAGTTTTAGTTTAGTTATTTTAGCACTGTTGTATGGTTTTTTTGTATTTTGTTTCAAGTAACGAAATGTAACAAAATGTCACGTATGGTTTTAGGTAACAATAATAACCCTAGTTGAAAGCATGAAAACAAATGTTGTTTACTGCATTAGATCATTTGTTAATTACCAGAAATAGCAGTTGACGTATGAATCACAACAACATCTATTTAGAGAACTACAAAATCTGTCTGGCTTCATGTTCAGGGACAATAGAAAATTCCAAATGTTCCATATGTGATTTGTTGCCTGATTTGTACACGGCCATGGACAGAAGGAACTGCAGCTGTGCTTTTCAGAGTGTTTCCGTGGAGATGGCACTGAGGATCAGTACAGTAGAAGCGTTTGTGATTACGTAAATGTGTCTCACCGATCCAACCTCCACTCTCTGCTATCGCTACGTTTGTTTCTACCCTAGCATGGCCTTATTGTCATGATCCTGTTGCCTAGGTAACAGATTTTTTGACAATGAGGATGTGTAGGTTGCCAGAGGCAAAGCCAGAATTTTGGTTTATAGATTAACAGGTCTGCGTTTGCTTTACATGCATTTGTTGCTTTCTGACTGACTTTTATTAAAATGGAATTATTCACAGCTATCACTCTCTTTCTCCAGCTTTCTTTATTTTGCTGCCGTAGATGATAAAACTGGAATACTGATTGTGAAACACTTCCAAACCAGATCAAATGGCCTTGTGCTTGTGCTTTGAAGGGTGTAGATGTAGTAAATAATGGATTCAGTTTAGCATGAATAGAGATGTGTATACTTGAACAGTCTGAACTCCAGGCAAAAGTGTACCATTTGTTTATATTATATAAGATTTGTTGGGTCATGAAGCATACTTTTTTTTTTTTTCAGGAATAGAACAAATACATAAAGGGTAGATGGAGGCACTATAAGGAGGCGTGATGATCTCGCTGGATTTTTGTGTCTGAATGGTGCTGTCAGAGTGATATAATAGGCATTGGCAAACAGTGAGTCTAGTCTGTGAACTTGAGAAAGCGAAAATTCTCTCATCCAATGAAGTCCAAACAGCATGAATATGCAAAACACGTACGTGGCTACAGGTTTGCTTTGATATTCCAGAAGTACAAGATCAGCAGAAACATTATCAGTGAGTTTTTACATTAATAAAGTTTTAAGATGATATCAGCAGCCACAGCTTCTAAACTGACTTAGTGAAGAGGTTTGCTATTGGAGATTAGCATTAAAGTGCCCCATTATGCTTTTTTTGAATATTACCTTTTATGCAGTTTGTAATGCATCTGTTTGTGAATGTATAGGGTCTGCAAAGTTTTAAAGATTAAAGTGCAAGAAAGTTATTGTCTCCTAAAAGAAAGAATCGATTCTAAACTGTCGAAACGATTCGTCAGTCTCACTTCCTGTTACAAGCCTAAATAGGTTTGTAACAAATTTGTCATTTCACTGCGCTCAGGAAGACTCCGGTGCTGAAATTCAGATATGGTAATGGGTGTTTTGTTTCTGACACACGCTGTAAGCGGTAGACCAATTACAACAGTCTGGGCCATCTGGCAAATCAAAGCAGAGTAGGCTCTCAGAAAGGAGGAGTTTAGAGAGAACGAATCTTTGAATTAACCATGTTCAGACTCTTTAAAAAATTGATTGATGTGCAAGGTATATTATGAAAAATGTAAAGTGTTTTTGACCTTGGGTGCATACATGTAAACCTAGGAGACCTCCAAAACAAAACTAGGAACCTTTAAAATAGCAGACTAGGGGCACTTTAAAACATACATTATAGTCAAACACTATGGTTATAAGTACTAAAGTACTCATCCTTATGTCATTCTCAACTCACAGTGAAAGTTGGTACATTGTCATTGACACCAAGTGGCATTGGTTATATTGATAATATGCAGAAGTGTGAATGAGAATTAAGAGAAAGATTTTCTTTGAATAATGATTTAATTTTCCATCTTTTCCTCATACAGAGTTATCATATAGCTTCAGAAGACTTGGAATATAGTGCTGGAGTTATATGGGCTGCTTTGATTTAAAATAGAATAAAATAGTGTCTACATGTATCTGCATTACAATTGCATTTGTGCAGTTTTAATAGCTTTCATTTCATTTTCTTGCGTGGAAGAACGGTTTACAGGCGAACATAAACGGAAAAAAATGTATATGTTATATGATAAAATTTATGTGGACTGCTTTTATGCTTTTTTTTTTTTTAATGGTGCCTTTTTACTTATAAGCTTGACAGCCAATTGTCATTGCTTTCTCTTTATGGAAAGAAACAGTATTTCTTTAAAAGGTCTTGTATAAGTTTGGAACGACATGGAAGTGAGAAATAAGTGACATAAAATATTAAGGGATGGGTTTACTGTTAATGTCAAGTCACCATTATTTATATAGCACTTTATACAAAACAGATTGATTCAAATGAGCTTTACAGTGATAAATAGGAAAATAATTATTTAATGACGCAAACAGTATTCAATTCTGCAATAAAGCAGCTCTAAAATGACAGTAGTAAACAGTCATTATTCAATTCAAATCAGTTCAGTGTTGATTCAGTTTGGATCAATAACTATGTGAAGTTCATCAATTATGAAATGAGTTTAATTCATCTATAAAACAGTGATGTCGTCATCCAGCTCAGTTCTCTTCCTATAGGATTAGTGCATTCAAATCAATAATATTGACAAATATTTATTGTCACCAACTAAGCAAGCCAAAAGGAACCCAAACACCATTGCTGACAGAAATGGAGGGGGAAAAAAAGAAAGAAAGAAAAAAAAAACCTTGGGAGAAACCAAGCTCGGGAGAACCCAAGCTTAGGGGCCAGTTGGGAGAAACCAAGCTCAGGGACCAGGGACCAGTTCTCCTCTGGCCAATGAATGATACATCTGGCCCCCGACTAAGCCTTTCTCCCAAGGTTTTCTTCTCCATTTTAACACCTATTTGCCACTTGTTTGCCACCTGATGTCACCTGTTGGAGTTTGGGTTCCTTGCCGCTGTCGCCTTTGGCTTGCTTAGTTGGGGACACTTGACATTTGATATTCAACAGTGCTTTGATCTGCCTGCATTGACACTAGTCTTTAAGAGCTGCTGTGCAGCCAAAATAATGTACCAGTTATCAACGTAAAGCTGCTTTGACACAATCTACATTGTAAAAAGCGCTATATAAATAAAGGTGACTTGACTTGACGTCACAAGTCAGATTGTGGATTGATAACATTCAGAATATTTCATCTAGTTCCTTCTGCTTGAAGATTGGGTGTCAAGTTTAAGCTAACAACAAGGGTTAGGGGCTACACCATTCTTATTCACCTGTCATTTCCCTCTGGTTTTAGGGATAAGTTATGGGTAGAGTTAGGTTTAGGGTTGGGGATAGGGTTATGACTATGTTTCTGGACAGGAATGTTCTTCCAGGATCAAAAATAAATGATGATCTAGGAACGAGCCCCATTGTAGCAATTTTTTCAAGCATGATAATCTAGTGCCTGATTAATGTGTGATGAGGATTTTTTTTTACAATGACCTTGTGATGTATTTGTATCTTTTCTGGTTTTCCAACTCAGTTCAATCTTTCACTTTGCAAAAAAAAAAAAAGGAAGAATTACTTGCGGCAAGAACTGGCGTATGGGTCCAACCTTGTGAAGTGACTAAAAATGCCTGTTTTTTGTTTTGTTTTGTTTTTTTAAGAATATCTCTTTGGTTCACTGCCTGTAGGTTTATTTCCGTTTAATCGAGTTTGAAACATCAGATCTCCTGCAAGGCTGCAGTTGAAGATTGACCCTGTGTGTTTTCCAGTGAATAATAATCATAAGATATTATGTTATTTGGATTGGATGATAGTGATTATACAACCAATGGATCCCAGTAAGGCCCATGAATTATTCATCCCTCCCCTGGCCGGGTGAATGATTCATGCTGTAGAGGGACCCCTCCTCCCCCTCCGGTTAACTCAGCAGAGGGGGAGATATAATTGCGGCTTCCTGTCCAGCAGTGCTGTTTAATTAAAGATCACACATCGACCTGCGCCTCCTGTACCTGGGAAAATCCCCACCCTCTCTTCCTATTAGAGAGTCTTGCAAGAGGGCTGCAGCAGAAGAGGTTCTCTTGAGAGGCTGATGATAGTGCCTTGTTATAAGTGGAAACGTGTGGACATTTTGGAGTACTGTTTGAAGTTAAAGGGATAGTTCACCCAAAAATGAAAATTTTGTCATCACACTCAAGTTGTTCCAAACCTGTGTGAATTTCTATCTTCTGTTGAACACAAGAATGTTGAAGAAGCCATTGACTTCCATTGTATTTTTTTCCTATATGTGGAAGTCAGTGGCTACATTTGATTACCAACATTCTTTAAAATATATTCTTTAAAATATATTTAAAAGCATTTTTAAAAAGTAGTGTATATATGGATATTCTGCCAAAGCATGTATCAAATCCAAATCCAAAGATTTGGTATTGATTCAACCCCAAACACAACAGATATAAACTAAGAGCAGTAAAGTGCAAAGAACGGTATAGTGTTATATAATCAGAGTGTCATTGGCCAAATGAGTAATCACACAGGAGGATCATTAAAATGATGGGAGAGCGGTGAAGCACTCTTTCTCAGCTCTCTGATTATCAACACTCCATCCATCACTCCTCCATCCAAAACACTCCTGCTTCTTCGAGCATAAAGGACCCCATACGCATCGGCAGTTGCCGTGCCGATGGATGTGTGATGTAGTTCCCATGGTGATTTGTTTGGTGGAGATGAATGTGCTGGTTTTTCATCACTGTCATCTTCACAGGTTATGAGAGCCCTGAACTCTTGAGTTCATGCAGTAGACACTTCATTAAACAGAAATCAACTTAAGGGCCACGTTGAACTGAAGGGACGTTCTTCAGAAGATAGGCTATTTTCAGTCAGCTAAGGTGAAAACCTTGACAGCAGTCCATAAATACACTACAGGGCTGCAAAGAATTTGGGCAAAGAAATTTGTTGACTCGAGAAAGGTATAAATATTTCACAAGGTCATTGTAAAAAGACCACCATGTGGTTTAGAGTTATTTTAAATGATTGTTAATGCACATAAAAAAAAAAAAAAGTGAAGAAAACATTGATTTTTAGTGGTGCTTGCCCCTGAAAATCTATAATGATAGGGTGTTGTTGGGAGTTCTCAGTGTATTGATATACGGTTGTTATTTGGTAGCTTAGGGAACGTTTACACAACAACGATGTTATAAAAAGGAAAAGTTTTTCCTTTGCGTTTTTGAAAAGTTTGGCTTACAGACAACAACATTGTCAAAATGATCCCAGTTCACACGGATCCAAAAAACAATAATACATTGACAATACATTGATGCATCGTGAATCAAGAAATGATTATGGATCGATTCGGATATCGATTCGCTCTTGAATCGATTCTGAGCTTAGTTTTTTAACAGCAGATGGCACTGCGTGCTTTAGAAACTTACAAAATTACAAAAATAGAAAATTCCTTACACACACCACTTGAATCTTCTATAAAAAAATCATTCATAAACTTCGAAAAGGTTGAAGCGAATTAAAGGGGTGTTTGCAGTGGGCTGTTTACATCAATCTCGCATCATAAAAGCATTCTGAAGTGCAAATACAATGTCAGACTCAGCCGAACGCACGAGCACTCTTCTTCATGAGCATTTGAGCGTGGTTAAAAAATAGCCTAGAGCCCCATCTGCTATTAAAAACTAAGAATCGATTTGCGATGCATTTGGAAAATATCAGAAACGATCCACGAATCGCGATGCATCCATGGTACTAAAAATGCTGTATTGTGCATGCCAGGCCAGTAGTTGGCGATGTCACTTTGAAAAGAAACACCATACGCCTGCGCACATAAGTATTCTTCTCCAGAGCAGTGAATACAAACATTAAATCACCATTTTGCTGGACAAGTGTTAATAAGCTCAATATCTTGAGCAGCACAAACACAGTCCTGTAGTCCACCATTGTTGTTGCCTATAGACCGAACGAGTAATATGCATGCGCATGATGTCACCGTTTTTACAAATTTGCATTTTTGTAGTTTACACAGAGATGATAATGATATTGTGTATGCCCTTTGAAACCTGTTTTCAGGCCCCTAAAATACCGTTGTCGTGTAAATGAACGGCCGAAACGCATAAAAAGTTTTCCGTTTTAGTTGAAAACGGTGTCATGTAAACGGTGTCATCCCCTTAAAATGATAGTTCACCCAAAATTGAAAATTCTGTAATTTACTCACCCTCATGTGGCTTAAACCCATATGACCAGTGATGTTATTGTTACCTAGAACTAAAATGTTTTTGTTAATTGAAATGAAGCTGTAATGAAATAAAATATAAATATTAGATGGAAAAATTAAACTTAAAAAATTAGGAATGTTGTCTTGGCAGCTAGCTGAAATAAAATCAGATGAAGTACTAAAATTACTAAAACTGAAAGAAAAATAAAGTTAAATAGAAATAATATAAGACATAAAAATGACAAAATCACATAAAATTACTAAGGGCCAGATTTAATAACAGCTTGCACCAGCGCAAACACTCTTTTGCTTTAAAAAACTACTGTCAGGATTTACTAAAGTAATTAGCGCTGAAAAGGCGTGGACAGAGTTATTTTTTGCAGCTGATCTTATAATTAATTTATCTTCTTCTCTGTATTCTAAACATCCATGCTGATCTTTTATTCTGTACTATGTGAGATGTTTTTCACTTCCCCCACTGCTGTATTTTTCCATTGCATCTCCATAACTATGGCAACCCTGATAAGTCGGATATCTGTGACTATAGTAAAACAAAAAAACAAAAAAAACAAACAGATATTGAAAGCTGACTTTAGGCATCATAAAGATAGACAATTTCTTCATCTTTGCATTTTTCCCCGTCAATGGACAGTGAGAAAGAAAGAAAAAAGAAAGAGGTTAAAAACGCCGTACAGACGAGCAACCCACGAGTAGACGTCAACGGCACCTCACCACCTACCAGCTGCTTGTAATGCAGACAGTGTGTGTGGGAGAAGAGGGAAGCGTACATGCTTGGAAGTCTGTAGTGTACTATTCCTTCCTCTGTTTCTACACACCACTGATGTATCTAAGTTCATCTCCATGTTGCTCTCAGTTGGCCGTGTCTTATGCGTGCTCATTACTCAGCAGCATGAAAGAAAAAGTGCAACTCTACATAGCTAGTCATGCACGTATGCTGTGATTTAGACGCTGGTCCTCAGCATGGGATGGCTGCTGTTTGCACCAAACTGGTTAATTAGTAGTGATGTGCAAAACTACACGTTTTCAAGATCATAGCAGTTGTTAATCTAATTGATTTTAAAGGGATAGTTAAGTCAAACATGAAAATTCTTCTTAAAGCTGTGTGCCTTTCTTTCTTTTCAAAACAGAATATGTTTTGAAAAATGCTTTTTCAGGGTTCACCTGACCTGATTGAATGTGTTTCTTTACATTGAATTCACATCGCATGTGTTTTTGTGTTTTAAAACGGCTGGATAGAGTGCAACTCCACATATTTCTGCATTTTCAATAATAAACACAGTAATTTATTGCAGCATTTTGGATTTTCAATATTTCAACTATGTGGTAATTATTGCAGCTATGTTCTACACTCTTAAAAATAAAGGTTCCAAATGATGGATGGATGTGGTAGTTGGTTGATTGATTGGGTGGTTGCCCGGTTGGTTGGTTGCTTGGATGATTGATTGGGTGGTTGCCTGGTTGCCCATTTGATTGCCCAGTTGGTTGGTTGCCCAGTTGGATGGTTGATTGATTGGGTGGTTGCCCAGTTGGTTAGTTGCCCAGTTGGTTGGTTGCCCAGTTGGTTGAATGCCCGGCTGGTTATTTGCCCAGTTGGTTGCTCGGTTGGTTGGTTGCCCAGTTGATTGAATGATTGATTGGGTGGTTGCCCGGTTGGTTGCTTGGTTGGTTGGTTGCCCGGTTGGTTGTTTGGTTGGTTGTCTGGTTGGTTGGTTGGTTGTCTGGTTGGTTGGCTGGTTGGTTGGTTGCCCAGTTGATTGGATGATTGATTGGGTGGTTGCCCCGTTGGTTAGTTGCCCAGTTGGTTGGTTGGTTGATTGGTTGGTTGGTTGCCCAGTTGGTTGCCTGGTTGCTTGGTTGGTTGCCTGGTTGGTTGCTTGGTTGCTTGGTTGCCCGGTTGGTTGTTTGGTTGGTTGGCTGGTTGGTTGGTTGCCCAGTTGATTGGATGATTGATTGGGTGGTTGCCCGGTTGGTTAGTTGCCCAGTTGGTTGTTTGTTTGATTGGTTGGTTGGTTGCCTAGTTGGTTGGTTGGTTGCCCGGTTGGTTTTTTGGTTGGTTGGTTGGTTGGTTGGCTGGTTGGTTGGTTGCCCAGTTGATTGGATGATTGATTGGGTGGTTGCCCGGTTGGTTAGTTGCCCAGTTGGTTGCCTGGTTGGTTGCTTGGTTGCCCGGTTGGTTGGTTGGTTGCCTGGTCGGTTGGTTGGTTGGTTGCCCAGTTGATTGGATGATTGATTGGGTGGTTGCCCGGTTGGTTAGTTGCCCAGTTGGTTGGTTGGTTGGTTGATTGGTTGGTTGGTTGCCTGGTTGGTTGGTTGGTTGCCTGCCCGGGTGGTTGCCCGGTTGCCCAAATCTTTTTTTTTTTTCTTTAGCATATCTATACAGTGTGCCCATTCTATTGTTTCGTTGGTTGGTCAGTGCATGTTCTGATGCCTTACCCCCATGTTTTGATGCAAGATGGCTCTAAAGTGTGGAATACTTTTGTGCTTTCCAAGCAAAAAAAAAAAAAAACATCAGAGTAAAAGAGTTCCTGGATGCTCAGCAGAATGATAAAAAGTTTAAGCCTGTGGCTTTTTTGCTGTATCTAACATCTCATCTGAATGAAGTGAACCTTATGTTAGCAGGCAGTTCTTTTAAGGGGAAGTCTTTAGTGCACTTCTAAGAATCACATCACTATATATTAGGCTGAATTCAGGTACACTGGGCCAGTTTTTGACATTGAGAAGAATTTTTTTTTTTTTTTACTCTATATATTGAATTTACCTTTAAAAGTGGCACCTTATAGGCTGAACATGTTACACACACACACACAAACATTCTTTGCCTAAATCTAATCAACTTTTTGAAGAGAATTAAACATTTTTAAATGGAAAATTGTTAATGTTTTTGAGGGGTTTTTTTTCTTCAGTGTCACTGGATGTGACGTGCACTATAGTCTTTATGTAAGCAGAGCCTAATTGTTTTTATCCCATGAGAATGCACTGTCTCTTAATTACTTATTCATGACACAGCGTGACAGGTATTCAAGCAGTGAGTTGATACTATACTAAAGGAAGGGTTGCAATTGTTGGTCT
The DNA here is from genome assembly GCF_018812025.1 of Megalobrama amblycephala. NCBI lineage: Eukaryota > Metazoa > Chordata > Actinopteri > Cypriniformes > Xenocyprididae > Megalobrama > Megalobrama amblycephala. The sequence continues at coordinate 26,346,394 of NC_063064.1, forward strand.
GCATGATGCAAAAATGTGAAGATGTTGCATGGCTTCCCCAGCTATGGCAATAGAATGATAGGCTTTCGATCGATGACTGACACTTTTTAGATGTTTTATAGGAGAGTTTCTGGCCTGGGGATTGTTTGAAACAAGACACGGTCTGAGACTGGTAGTTTGAGTCCACAAACACCATCCATTATTACAGTGTGTTCAGAACATATATAAACTTGCCTTCAAAAGTTTGGGGTCTGTAGATTTTTAATTTTTTTTTTTAAGAAGGTTCTTATGCGTACCAATGGAAGCTTTTTTTTCACCACTGAATAAAAAATAAAAAAGGTAACTGCGACTTTTTATCTCACAATTCTGACTTTTTTCTCGCAATTGCGAGTTTACATCCCATAACTCTGACTTGCAATTGTGAGTTATAAAGTCAGATTTGCATGATATAAAGTCATAGTTGCATGTTATAAATTCACAAATTCTGAGAAAAGTCAGTCTTTTTTCCCTCAGAATTGGACCTTATTACTCGCAATTGTGAGTTTCACAATTGCAAGAAAAGAAGTCAGAATTGCGAGAAAAACTCAATTGTTTATATCCCGCAATTCTGACCTTTTTTTGAGAATTGCGAGATATAATCTTGCAATTGCAAGAGAAAAAATTCAGAATATATATATTGCGGAATAAAAGTATTAATTTATTAAAATAAAAAATATTACTGACACACACACACACAATGACAAACAAGTAATTTTTATTAGATTAGCCCAGCTCTGCTGTGATTGAGAGCATCATTTGCATCCATGAAGCTGGAGGCCATCAGGTCTTAACATTTACCATCTGACGCACATCTGAGGTCCCAGTGGTCGTGGGAGGTGGGGAAATCTAATGATGCTACACCTAACGTTTCCCCTCGTGATTTACAATCCAAACCTGGTAACCTGAGGACATCCATAGACCTGATAGAGGTCTATCTCTTCTAACTTTAGTACATGACATTTTTTGTTTCATCTGGGAAGAATCAGTAGAGGGAAAGAAAAAAAAAAGACAGATATGAAAAAAGCAATATATGCCTTTTCGTGTTTGTTAAAACAAAAACAACAACAACAACAAAAAAGAAACAGAGCCATTTAAGCGGGTATTTGTTTTGACAGATTGTAAGGGAGCTGTTAAGAAGTGCACAGGCAGTTATTGCTCTCTTTGCAGCAAAAGCATAATTTCAACAGAACAAACATAACAGTTCTTTTGGTTTTATTTCAGATTAGTCGTATCAGTGTGTGATTAAATGGGTCTGTGTCCCTCCTGTAATCCAGCTGTGGTGAATGAGTTATATCTGCAGGCTAATCATTCGCTTCAGCCTTGTACATATCTTGTATGAGTGAAAAACACATTAATCTTGTGTAGTTACACTCTTACATAACCCCAAGCAGCTTTCTCCATTGTCATAAAGCTTATTATTTTTCTGACAGTATCAGCGGTTGAAATTAGATTCTTTCTCACACAGTAAAAACGTACATTATAGGCCCACAGGATTGAACCTCAGAACCTTGGTAATGGTTTTTTGATGCTAAAATACTTTCTACTATACCAGTTTAAAAGTGCACTCATTATGTTTCCACTCATATTGTGTTGGTTGGTAGCAGTCGTCTTTGGTTTACACTGACAGCTAGTAATGTGAAAGCTGCATCATGCAAAAGCAAATGCTTTCATTTACTGATAACACTGTAGAAATGTGCTATTTGAAGTGTTCGGTATAGAGACATTATTGTGAATAAATGAGTAGTATTTTTTATATATATATATATATATATATATATTGTATATATCAAATGTTTAAACTGAGAAAATGTATCATTTTAAGGAAAAAATAAGTTGATTTTTAAATTTCATGGCATCAACACATCTCAAAAAAATTGGGACAAGGCCATGTTTACCACTGTGTGGCATCCTCTCTTTTTATGACAGTCTGCAAACGTCTGGGGACTGAGGAGACAAGTTGCTCAAGTTTAGGAACAGGAATGTTGTCCCATTCTTGTCTAATACAGGCTTCTAGTTGCTCAACTGTCTTAGGTCTTCTTTGTCGCATCTTCCTCTTTATGATGCGCCAAATGTTTTCTATGGGTGAAAGATCTGAACTGCAGGATGGCCATTTTAGTACCCGGATCCTTCTTCTACGCAGCCATGACGTTGTAATTGATGCAGTATGTGGTCTGGCATTGTCATGTTGGAAAATGCAAGGCCTTCCCTGAAAGAGACGACGTCTGGATGGGAGCATATGTTGTTCTAGAACTTGGATATACCTTTCAGCATTGATGGTGCCTTTCCAGATGTGTAAGCTGCCCATGCCACACACACTCATGCAACCCCATACCATCAGAGATGCAGGCTTCTGAACGGAGCGCTGATAACAACTTGGGATGTCTTTGTCCTCTGTAGTCCGGATGACATGGCGTCCCAATTTTCCAAAAAGAACTTCAAATTTTGATTCGTCTGACCACAGAACAGTTTTCCACTTTGCCACAGTCCATTTTAAATGAGCCTTGGCCCAGAGAAAACACCTGCACTTCTGTATCATGTTTTGATATGGCTTCTTTTTTTACCTATAGGGCCCTATTTTAACGATCTGAAACGCAAGTGTCAAAGCGCGAAGCGCAAGTAACTTTGTGGGCGGGTCTCGGCGCTGTTGCTATTTTCCCGGCGGGATAAATGGCTCTTGCGCCCGGCGCAAATCTAAAATGGGTTGGTCTGAAGTAGCTTCATTATTCATAGGTGTGGTTTGGGCGTAACGTGAAATAAACCAATCAGAGTGTCATCTCCCATTCCCTTTAAGAGCGAGATGCGCTCGCGCCATGGCGGATTGCTATTTACATGGCGTACACGCAATGAGTCAGTTAATATATATGTGTGTGTGTGTATTGGCACGATTGTTCAATTAATTAGCCAATTTCGTTCATCATTATAAGTAGTAATAGGCTGAATTGAAAATAGGTAGCCTAATTCTAATACACGCAATGACTATTCATCATTACATTTTTATATTTATGTACACAATAATATTCTTTTACACTGTAATCCTTTTGTTTTTAATATTTGGCATGTTTGTGTGATGCGCATCCCTGTGTGTAATAAGCAAAGTCAACGCGCACTGTGGACGCGCCCAGAGGCGCAGTTTCTACCAACGCGCTCTAACAAAAAAATATTGCGCCATTGACTTTAGACCAGGTTTGAGTTGGTCTATGGCGCAGTCTATTTTCAGCTCCTTAAAATAGCAATGCGCGGGCAATGCGCCTGAACACACCTCCTTTTTTGCGCTGAACCGCCCAGGGAGCGCAAGTTCATTCACTAGTTTAGCGACGTGCTTCTGTGGAGGGAAAAGCACGCTTTGCGCGCGTGCAAAATAGGAATGTCACATGCGTCGGTGTACAAAGTCAATTGCGCTGAGTGCAAGATAGGGCCCATAGAGTTTTAGCCGGCAACGGCGAATGGCACGGTGGATTGTGTTCACCGACAATGTTTTCTGTAAGTATTCCTGAGCCCATGTTGTGATTTCCATTACAGTAGCATTCCTGTATGTGATGCGGTGCCGTCTAAGGGCCCGAAGATCACGGGCATCCAGTATGGTTTTCTGGCCTTGACCCTTACGTACAGAGATTGTTTCAGATTCTCTGAATCTTTGGATGATATTATGCACTGTAGATGATGATAAATTCAAACTCTTTGCAATTTTTCTGAGAAACTATTGCTCCACTATTTTTCGCCGCAGCATTGGGGGAATTGGTGATCCTCTGCCCATCTTGACTTCTGAGAGACACTGCCACTCTGAGAGGCTCTTTTTATACCAATCATGTTGCCAATTGACCTAATAAGTTGCAAATTGGTCCTCCAGCTGTTCCTTAAATGTACATTTAACTTTTCTGGCCTCTTATTGCTACCTGTCCTAACTTTTTTGGAATGTGTAGCTCTCATGAAATCCGAAATGAGCCAATATTTGGCATGACATTTCAAAATGTCTCACTTTCAACATTTGATATATTATATATATTCTATTGTGAATAAAATATAAGTTTATGAGATTTGTAAATTATTGCATTCCTTTTTTATTCACAATTTGTACAGCGTCCCAACTTTTTTGGAATAGGGTTTGTTTATATTTTTTTATATATATATATATATATGTATGTGTTTCAGAAGCAATTGATGACAGAATTATTTTGGCTGAACTGTTCCTATAATTATTACATAATTCAGATCTCAATGTATCTCATTGTATTAAAGTCTTATTCATATTAGATCAGCAGTTAAAGCTTATTTTAGTACCAACCCTACATGCATATGCATTTTAGAAACACTTTGGGGCATTCACTCTCTTTTTCTTAACTTACTCGATTGAATGCAGAGGTTTGGTATCTACAGATGTCTGTAGAACATTAAAATTTCATGGCCTGCCTCTGCATGTTGATATAGTTTCTCTCTACACTGCCAATTTAAAACATGGTCATGCACTGCAACAGAACCACAGAGATTGCTTGAAGTCTGCACCCATGGTAAAATGATGCAAATATAGCTCTACCTGCTTTTTTTATGCTTCCTTATTATCTACCCAGGCCAAATCACATGAGAAGCATCTTCGTTTGGAATGATTAATGTAATGCATCTATCGTGGGTGTCTCTCGTCTGATCTTACTACATATAATCACCCATTTTAATACTGGCTCTGGCGAGCTGTGACCGTTTGTAAGAGCGCGGTCGTTGTCTTGTTTTCCTGTGCTGGGTAAAAAGAAATGACTTTCTGTAAAGCAGCCAGATACCTTTCATTTGTATTGCAGAGGCATTGCAGAGTAAAATTCCTCAGTCTTCAGTCAGAAATGGTAGGTCGTCCTTCAATGTCTTTCACTTTTTGTAGGTGTCCCTTTTGAGTAGATGAATGTATCAGAAGTTTCACATTTGCACACTAACTCAAGTTTGAAAGCAGCTGGGTGGCTAGAGGCAAAAACAACAGTCTGTTTGTACTACTCATTGAGAACATAATGGATTCAGGGTATTGAGGCTGTTATGTGGCATTGCAGTGTAACAATAGTTTTATATTTTAATATAGAATGTAATTTATTCCTGTGTTCAGTGTGATTACTTCAATCTTCAGTGTCACATGATTCTTCAGAATTAGTAGAATTAGTAGAATTAGAATTAGAGATCTTCCTCGCTAATTTTTCTTCAAGCGATCTCCTTTTTTGTCCAGTCTATGTTTGAATAAGAAGTTGTGGCAAACCGGGTGTGTCAATAAGCTCTTCGCTGATTGGCTTGCTTGACATTCCACCATGCGAAGCCGCGGTCACACTAGACTTTGAATGTGCGAAATTTCTTCGGATGCTGTAACGGTCGTGATATGATGTCACGGTCTACAGCGTCTTTTTTATAAACATGAATTCAACATATAACTTAACGTAATGCATTCAAAATGTAAAAATATAGATATCAGCCAAGAGGTCATGCCGTGACGAATCGATCTTCTACTGGTCTTCACATGATGCGAATTTGCAGTTCACCAAAGTTGAACTTTGGAACGCAGCGAAATGTGAGATTTTTTTCACACGAGCTTGCGTTTACGGTTTGACGCATTCGCATGCATTTGAATGGAAGTCAATGGAACGAAAAATGCAGTGTGACCGCCCCTTCAAGTTGAAATTTTTCAACTTGCGCGGAAGATGCAATTGAGGAGAATATTGCGTGATCTCTGCAATCGTACCGCCCAATTCGCGGATTTTGCATCATTTGCCGCAAATTTGTGTCTTTGCATTGACTTTGGATGTAATCTACTCATGCAAATTATTATATTCGTATCACATTACTTGTTCTGGATTACTTGCAGCATTACTTGTTTTTCGCGTCACTCGCTCAAATAAAAACATCGTCATCGTCATCATCATCATCATCAAAAACAGCATTTCTTTCTGCCATGTTGGAGATAAGTACTATTGCTGCTCTGTACCTGTTGTGGAAGTCCCAAATATGCTGGAAAGCCAAATGCCGACATGTCTGGGTTCACAGCACCATCCAAAGGCGCACACATCTTGATGAATTTTACCATCTTCTCCAGGAACTGTGCCTGGATGACAGCCGCTTCTCAATAAGCTCTTCGCTGATTGCGTCATGCAAATTTCCCGCTCAAGCTGAAATTTTTCAACTTGCGCGGAAGACGTGATTGAGGCCAATAACACACGTTCACTTTGATCGTGTCGCCCAATTCACGTCATTCGTGTTGCCTGGCATGAATTTGCATCTATTCGCATCTTTGCATTGACTTTATATGTTATCTACTCATGCAAATAATTAAATTTGCTTTTGGTATGCACACACCATAAGAAGGCTTGGAGACATCAACCAAGAAAGTAATTTTAGGTGGAGCAAGTTATTACATTTTGATGAAAGATTATGTACATTTTATGAAAGAAGACATAAATGCACCAAGGATCATTTACAATACGACCAGGAACAGGTAGTAAGAAAGTAAATATAAATTTTACAGTCTGTAATCACAGTGATGAATAGGGCAATTAAATGTGTATTGGAGATATATGGGATGCTGCATTGCTGGGTTTAAGCATTTAAGAAGGAAACTGATGGGAATCTTTCTGAGAAAAGGTTCAGCTTTGTAGTAGCAGCTAAACTGTTTTCTAACCAAAGCTGTGGTCGACATATCTGCAGAATGGTGGCAGTGCAAAAGAAAGAGAGGACCAGATGATGGATGATGCCATTCCTGTGTGAGCTAGCTTCTCACCTTTGATCTAAACAGTTGCATTATGAACAATGCAGCGTTTATTTTGAATGTTTATGGCTTCTGAACATAACTTCAGACCTAAAACCATGCCGGTGTGCAGCAAAAGCTGGCAGCCAAATCCAGCATGCTGAAGCCAGTGAATACTATCTGAAAAGAAAAAATGTTTAGCACTGCCACTAGGATTAATGTATGTGTATATAAACAGTGACTCGCGTTGTTTTTTAGCATCTTCACCATGAGCATTTTTATGACAATGTGTCAACTTAAAAAAGAAAAACAGTTAAACCAGCCTAGTTGCAGAGGGCAACCCGCAATTAGATGATTGAAGTGGATACTTAAATGCATCTGAATACCTTGTTGTGCATCTTGTTGCTATTGACAACTTTTTTTTTTCTTTTGAAAAGACAATCTCACTCACCTGGCAGAGCATTTTAGTCAAGTTGCTTAGAGCTGATAAACCTCTTTGGACCTGCACTAATATAAACATGTCCCTTTACTGTTCTTCTTTTTTGTTGTTGTTGTCCTTCATTATGATAGGACTCTTAGAGCTTAGGGTGTGCACAGCACGCTCTTCTCACCTCTCTTGGATAAAGGGAAATGAACTATTTCTCCAGGGACTTTAAATGGCTGCAAGCAAACCTGTGAAAGTCCCAGAGTGCTGCTCCCTTTGGTCTTAGGTAGTGTTATCCAGCATACATCATTTCCTCTCAAGGCTAAGTGTTTCTGTGCTCCTCCAGTACTTCTCCAAAAGTGAGTGTGCTAAAATGCCTGGGAGATTGGCTCACACTCTCTGCCTATATTAGAACAATTTATCAAAGGATCGCATGGAAAATTTCAAAGAGTTGCACATGCATTTTCATACTTGAGCCTAGTTATTCGGTAACCATTATTTCCTCCAGGAATTTGCTGTATTATAGTATTACAAGGTGTAATGTACTAAGTTAACAATATTTTCATTCTTTCCACATAAAGAGATTATATAGAGTATACAGCAGCATGCCTATTGGAGCCCATAATACATTGATTATGGCCTAGTGAGTTAAAAGCCAAATTCATCAAATTTTATTTAACAAACTAGCATAATAACCAGCATAATAACCATATTTTCCACCAAGTACCATTCCATAAAAATATTCCATAGAGATACTTTGTGGTTCTTAAGGGTCAAAATATATTATATAAACTTCATATAGAATGGGATCTTTTGATAATGGGTTAGTAAGTAATCGCCTAGCAACCACCCAGAGCACCATAGCAACTGTATAGCAACGCCATGGCCACTATCCACATCACACTAGAGTGGCAGTATTTTAAAACCACAAGCTTACTTAAAGGTGTGTTCACACTTGGCAGGTTTGGTTCGATTAAAGGGGCCGTAGAACGTCTTTTAAAAAGATGTAATATAAGTCTAAGGTGTCCCCTGAATGTGTCTGTGAAGTTTCAGCTCAAAATACCCCATAGATTTTTTTTAATAAATTTTTTTAACTGCCTATTTTGGGGCATCATTAGCTATGCACCGATTCAGGCTGTGCGGTCCCTTTAAATCTCTCGCTCCCTGCCCTCCCGAGCTCTCGACTATAAGTGCAGTTATACAGTGCATAAACAAAGTTCACACAGCTAATATAACCCTCAAATGGATCTTTACAAGATGTTCGTCATTCATGCTGCATGTATGCATCGATTCCTGTGAGTATAGTATTTATTTGGATGTTTACATTTGATTCTGAATGAGTTTAAGGCTATGCTCCGTGGCTAACGGCTAATGCTACACTGTTGGAGAGATTTACAAAGAATGAAGTTGTTTATGAATTATACAGACTGCAAGTGTTTAAAAATTAAAATAGCGACGACTCTTGTCTCCGCGAATACAGTAATAAACGATGGTAACTTTAACCACATTTAACAGTGCATTATCAACATGCTAACAAAACATTTAGAAAGACAATTTACAAATATCACTAAAAATATCATGATATCATGGATCATGTCAGTTATTATCACTCCATCTGCCATTTTTCGCTGTTGTCCTTGCTTGCTTACCTAGTCTGATGATTCTGCTGTGCACAGATCCAGACGTTAATACTGGCTGACCTTGTGTAATGCCTTGAACATGGGCTGGCATGTGCAAATATTGGAGTCATACATATTAATGATCCCGACTGTTAAGTAACAGTCGGTGTTATGTTGAGATTCACCTGTTTTTCGGAGGTCTTTTTAACAAATGAGATTTATATAAGAAGGAGGAAGCAATGGAGTTTGAAACTCAACGTATATGTCTTTTCTATGTACTGAACTCTTGTTATTCAACTATGCCGAGGTAAAGTCAATTTTTGATTCTAGGGCACCTTTAAAATGAACTCTTGTGCAATCACTCTGTTAGTGTGGTCCATTTGAATAAGCGCGAATGCCATCCGAACCCTGGTACGCACCAAACGAGTGGACTGAGACCTGAAAAGGTTGATCTCAGTCCACTTCCAAAAAAGCTGGTGTGGTTTGACAGAAATATGATCATAGACCAAAGGCATCCAAACGAACCAAAAACAGAATGTGATGTCACAAGATGTGACCCTAAAAAGGACATCATATGTACGCACTACGCACACATTTAGCTCAGAACACAGCATTGTTTTGGATGTTCATTAAGGTCTGTCACAAAATACTTTTTTTTTTGTTGTATATTTAGGTTTGGTCTTAAAAATGACGCTGTGAACGCTAAGCGAACCAGGACTAAAAGTGTGTTTTCTTTTTTTTATTCCAGACCAAGAGAACCGAACTACAAGTGTGAACACACCCTAAGTTCCCTTGACTTTGGAGTGGCGGACTGTTCTTTAAATATAAAAGGCTTTTACCTAATGCTGATGTTTTCCCTAGTGTCAAGGAACATTTAGGATCTTGTGTTTGGATCAAAACCACTATTGTCATCTATTTTAGCTCTAAAAGTTGATTTGAAGAGACCATAAATGTTGCTCTTAACAGATCCTTATTTACTACTAATAAGAACAGAATCACCCTCAAAACATATATATGACTTTACCTTGCTTAAAACAGTATTTAGTCCTGCTTACCTCATTAATGGTGATTTTTATCCTTTACCATAATCTCTCCAATGAAACCAAAGGCCTTCCTCCAGGACTGTATGAGTGTTTAAATGGACATCATTTCCACCCAATAAGACTTTCCCAGTGTTTTGAAATCAGGCATGGGGATGAATTTGGGAAACTCAAAGGGCTTACCATAACCCCCACAGTCCCAATCTATAGGACAGTCTATGGAAATGTGTGCACGACATTGAAAAAAATTAGTTATCAGATGCAATCGGAAGTATTGGCTGAATCCTATACCCAGGTTTTCCACCAAGAAGCTGGCAAATAAATGTGCCGTCAACGGCACGGTCGGCTTAAATGAATTCTCATGCCGTTTCATCTTTAATAAATGTTTTTCGCCGTGTGCTCGCCAAACTAAAAACATATTCTTCACCTATCCCCTTTCGACTCGGTTGTTGGCATAAAGCTGAATTGGAATCTAAGTGAAAATACAGCATGCTAAACATATTTCTGTGCTTTCATTTCAAAATGTCAGCTTAGTTCTGACTCAGTTAAACTGCTTTGTAAGACGGAGTACGTGGGTGTTGATGCCGCTCAATCCAAGGTGGGACCGCCGTGCCGCTTCCAGATGATAGCAGTTAAGGATGTGTCAGGAAGTGCTGAAGCAGCTTGTTCTATCTCTCTGTCACCGGAGTGCCTGCAGCTCTCGGTAATCACCTGCATCTCAAATATTCATAGCTCGTCTTCCACTTGGAGAAATTGGGATCACGGATTTCTTAACTCAGTGGGGAAAAAGAGGGGATGATGGATTTCTTTTATGACTACATAAAGGAGCTAAAGAGCAAAATTACTTGAGTGTGAGGGGATTTATTTGCAGTAAGGCCTCTACTCTTCCTCTGTTTTCTCTCTCTGTCTCTTTTCACCTGTAGGCACAGATTGAATGCTCCTCCTTGGCCTTTTTTAGGTATGATGCAAGAAAGAGGCTTCTTTTCAGTTATTGAGTGCAGATTTGAATTTAATTGACCACACACAACTGGATGTTGAATTGAAAATGGAGAAAAAGGACCTTATAGAATTGCAGTTTAAAATAATTAAACATAGTTACACAACAGAGAAATTTCATTAGCCCAACACACACAACATGATCTTTTAAGATCTGCTTCAAAAGAGCCTGAATCCATTTTGAAGACTTTGGGACTTTCTGGGAATTTCCCCCCCACCATTGTCAAAGGGTTAGTTCACTCAAAAATGAGACCTCGTTCCACACCCGTGAGACCTTCGTTCATCATCAGAACACAAATTCAGATATTTTTGATAAAATCGGATGGCTTTGTGAGGCCTCCATTGACAGCAAGATAATTAACACCTTCAGATGTCCAGAAAGCTACTAAAGATATATTTAAAACAGTTCATGTGACTACAGTGGTTCAACCTTAATGTTATGAAGCGACGAGAATACTTTTTGTGCACCAACAAAACAAAATAACGACTTTATTCAATAATAACTAGTTATGGGCGATTTCTAAACACTGCTTCATGAAGCTTCAAAGCTTTATGAATCTTTTGTTTCGACTCAGTGGTTCGGAGCTTGTATCAAACTGCCAAAGTCACGTCCCCCAGTGGTGAACCATTGAAGTTTCAAAACACTTATGACGTAACGAAGCCTCCATTACTGAAATCACGTGATTTTGGCAGTTTGATACATGCTCCATTTGATGTTTGATGTTAAAACCATTGTTGTTTTATTAAGAAAAGTCTATACAGTGTGTAATGCAATTACATCAGAAGTAACTGCTATTAAAATACAGAAAAAATATAAGTAATCCCTTACTTTAATTTTTCACAGGAAATGTAATTAAATTACAGTAATTAATTGCTTAGTGATGAGTTACACCCAACACTGGTTCTGTTTACGAGAACACAATTCCTTTCGGGAGATGTTAATTTTTTCATTTGAATTCTTTTGCCTTAAATTACAATTGAAATAACAATTGCATCCAGTTTACTGCCTCCAAGGGCTGAATTGGAATTTCAAAGACATTCTCAATTAAATTCTGAATGGTGCACAACCCTTACCACCTCTGCAGGCTCCCAGGCTGGCAGTTCTGCCCCAAATGTGCTCTTCCTGGTCCTACTGAGGACACAAACCATTGAAAGCACAGACCTCTGGGATTGCAGAGTCTTAATTGGGCCTTTCGCTGCCATCCCTACAGCTGGCATGTGTTCTCACAAGCTCACACTTCCCTGGATAATAGAGTAGCCATTGGTGTAAAGGAAAGTCTACAGGAACAGAAAAAGAAAGCGGGACATATGCAGAGATGTGAAAGGAGGAGTAAATGAACTGCAATAAAGCGCATCATTAGTGGCTGGGGCCATATTTATGCCGATTGGGCTGAACCCAAAGCCTGCAGACAGCCATTTGCACCTCAAACCTTAATGAAAACTACATTATTACAGATGTTTTAAAAGAAAATGTGAGTGCTTGACTGTGAAAAACTCTCTGCCATGATGCTCTAATGTTCTGTGATTGCCTGAGCATTGTAACACTGTTGCTAAAGTGTTCTGTGTGGTTGCTATATACAGGGCCAAGGCAGGACGTTCACATGCAGTTGCTAAGGGGTTCAGGATGTTTTTTAGCGCATTCCTACGCAGTTGTTTGAGTGACTTCTAATGCATTGTGTTTTTTATGATGTTCTGAGTGGTTGCTATGGTGTTTTGGTTCGTTGCTAGGTTATTGCTTTGGTGTTCTAGGTGGTTATTAGGGTGTTCTGGGTATAGATATATATACAATGATACCTCATTAGTGGCCACTATACATAAGCCATACTGTACGCCATATTGGTGAAAGACGGTCCATCAACATTCGAGAGCAAGTTGACTGAGCGTCTGCAACCATCGTTAGAATGTAATCTATATTTATTGAATATCTATATGTGCAATAGACTTCAGCAGATGATTTTGATAAACTAACACAAGATGAAGGCATCAGCTAACACAACATTAAAAAGTTACCATAGTAAAAGTAAAAAAATTAAAAAGCACAAGAGTAAAAACCTGTAATATTGAGTTAATACATTTAAAAACACAAACCAATGCATTCTCATCTGTGAAAGGTTATCCCATTTCTTTGGGAATTTAAATTTCAGCCGTTTCTCAACCAGAATCATGTTGTGGCATGATTGATTCTTACTGATTCTTTTCTAAAAAAAGAAAACTTATCTCGTTATTTTGACATAATAAGTCATTATTTCAAGATATTAAGTCGTTATTTCGAGATATTAAGTTGTTATTTCGATATAATAAGTCTTTATTACAACATGATATCTCGTTATTTCGAAATATTAAGTCGTTATTTTCGACATATCTTGTTATTTCGACATATCTTGTTATTTCAACATAATAAGTCATTATTTTCACATAATATCTTGTTAATTCAACATAATAAGTTGTTATTTCGGCATAATATCTCGTTATTTCAACATCATAAGTCGTTATTGTATATAGTTTAATAAAAGACATGCACAATTGAACGTCTTCAGCGGTGCAACAGTAGCGTGACGGCTCGCAGTTCCAGCTTTTATGTATTGAGATATTTTAATATCTCAAAATAACAAAATATTATGTCATAAGTTGTTATTATGTCGAAATAACGACTTAATATCTCAAAATAACGACTTCATATCTCAAAATAATGACTTATAATGTCGAAATAACAAGATAAGTTTTCTTTTTTTTCCCTCCCCACCATAAGTTTTCTTTTTTCCCCCAGGGCTTCAGGGCTTCCGTATTTACTGTCATAACTTGTTTTCATGACAAATTTATTTAAAACATTACTAACGGGTAAAGTAATGGAAAATGGAAAATTTTCCATTATTAATTGAAAATAAGGAATACATAAGCTAATATAGTGCTTATATTTAGTGAAATGCTCCCCCCTAGAGTTTATTTCTATAGTGAACTAACATGCTGTGGACACTAAATGACTTGCCTGAGGTAAATGTGATGCTTCGTGAGATATTATTTTCAAGCTTTTATTGATGTCTTTCCACAGTTGGTTGAGAGATTACACGTAAACATATCTATGCATAGATTGCCTGTTCTTCATCTTCTGCACCTTTTCTGTTGTGGCGGTTAGCAAACAGCGTTGCATTACCGCACACACCCCCTTGTGGATTGGCGTGTGGATAGCCTGTAACTGACTATATTCGTCGTCTGACTGTATGCACCAAACCATGATGGTTTGAGACGAATACATTTACTGTTACACCGCTACTACTATCTATGGTACTGTGTTCAATAGTTGGTTGTTAGGGTGTTCTGAGTGGTTAATAGATGGTTGTTAGGGTGTTCTGTGTGGTTGTAGGGTGTATTTGTAGACATTCAGAAAAATGAAAATAATAAAATCCCTTCCAAATATTCAAAAGCACTGACAGAAAGACGTCTCTGTAAGCTGTAGGACAATTTGTCATGTGAGTTATTCAAGTGGTGATTGTGTCTGAAAGTAAAATACGAACAGTTCAAAAGCAGTGCTCCACAAATCCAGGGGTTGCATAAAAATGAGCAAACATATTGCTAGCTTAATCTATGCTGTTCAAAGCCTGGTGAAACCTGCGAGACGGAGGCAAATGCTGTAATTCATTCTGAACTGCACTTCGCATGTGGATGAGCAATGGATATATAAAAAAAAAAAGAGAAAGGATTCTGATAGATCTCTTTGCAGCGTTCTCTCAACCGGACTAAAGTGGAGCCCCAGGGGAGCTGAAAATCTCATTTAGACAGATCTATCCTTTGCCCTTAAAATCTCTTTCAAATAATGTGTAATAAACATTGTGAGCTGTTCGCTCTAATATGACCAGTGTAAGATTTAATTAGCTGTGAACAATAATGAGTGTTAGAATGTGTACAGAGGGACTGCTTGTATCCAAGATGAGTGTAGTGCTATTCAACAGCCTTACAACTGACAATCATTGTTGAGTTTGAAATTGTTTTTGAGTTTAAACTGAAATCTGTCATCTCATTTGTGCGCTGATGCTTGTTTTTAAAGATCTAGTGCATTAACATCATTTTGGGCAAGAGATCTTTGTACAGACGTAGCACTGCTGTCACAAGAGGCTCCACCTTTTGAGGTGAAAAGTACGATTTTTAAGAGTAAAAACTCAGGCAGATGTTTTTGTTTACGGGAATAAAAACGATTCTGTGGTGAAGTAAATACTACAGAAAAAAAAACCGTTAGTTCAGGCAAGAATTTAAAAAACAAAGTATTCTATATTAGTTCTCAATTTAAGCTTGTAGAAATTAAAGCGTAAATATCAACATTATAAAATTAAGTAAAACCTACTCAACTTTCTAAAACTGGTTTTCCCATCATGCACTGGTGCATGAATAATTAATAAGGTTGCATTTTTTCATTGTTTTCCAGCTCTATTTACATTGTTTTATCATTGCTTTTGTTGTTTGGTTTAGTAACTTGCTGTAAGAAAAATTAAGCAAATGTTACAGTTTTTTTCAGTGTATAAAATACTTTAAAAAAAAAACTGCTAATGTTTAATGCTACCCAATCAATTCCCAGTGGACAAAATCAAGTCCCGCCCTACATTTTTTCTTGTTCAAGAATTTCACTTGGATATACGTCACAATAGGGAAGAAAAGACTACTGCAAATTTCGTTTCATGCTGAATTTAAGCTAATGATTTTTATAATTCACAACATAGAAAAGAACATGTAAAAAAAAGTTGGTAAAGAAGATTGAAATTAATGAAATATTTTTTGAAAATGATTATTTCTTCGAAATGCAGAGCGCTACCAATGCATATGCCAGCCCATGTTCCCAACATTATGAAAGGCATTAGACAAGGGCAGCCAGTAACGTCTGGATCTGCACAGGTGAATCAACAGACTAGGTAAGCAAGCAAGAACAATAGCGAAAAATGGCAGATGGAGCAATAATAACTGACATGATCCATGATATCATGATATTTTTAGTGATATTTGTAAATTTTCTTTCTAAATGTTTCGTTAGCATGTTGCTAATGTACTGTTAAATGTGGTTAAAGTTACCATCGTTTCTTACTGTATTCACGGAGACGAGCTGTCGCTATTTTCATTTTTAAACACTTGCAGTCTGTATAATTCATAAACACAACTTCATTCTTTATAAATCTCTCCAACAGTGTAGCATTAGCCGTTAGCCACGGAGCACAGCCTCAAATTCATTCAGAATCAAATGTAAACAATATAACAGTATACAATACTCACATAATCCGACGCATGCATGACGAACACTTTGTAAAGATCCATTTGAGGGTTATATTAGCTGTGTAAACTTTGTTTATGCACTGTTCAAGGCAAGCACGAGCTCCGTGGGCGTGGAGCATGAGAATTAAAGGGCCAGTAGCCCTGAATCGGCTCATTTATAATGATGCCCCAAAATAGGCAGTTAAAAAAATGAATTAAAAAAAATCTATTGGGTATTTTGAGCTGAAACTTCACAGACACATTCAGGGGACACCTTAGACTTATATTACATCTTTTAAAAAAAAGTTCTAGGGCACCTTTAAGAGGAACCAGATAATAAACGGTGTAATTTTCAGTGTTATGGATGCAACTGTACTTTTAATTAGCTAATATCATCAGTGCCTCATCCTACGCAATCATATGCTCAAAAACAGAAAACCTGCTTTTCCTGCTCCTTACGTCATCTGGACGATGAATTGGTGTTGCCTGTAACGGAAGGCCAGGGCTGGTACAGAAGCCATGACGTTATTCCTCTGGGGCGGAACGGCGTCGCTGTTTTTCTGGACCCCTGCCTGAGCGACAGAAGGCAGATAAGTGGCTGTTTGGTTATGCAAATTCTGATCTGCTGCCCAAGAAGATGTCACTGGTTTTGACTAATTTAAAATGTAAGAGTGCAAATATAGTAGTGATGGTAGGTGTGGCCTAAATTGCACTCATTTTAATAGATAATGTTTGTCCATTGCTTGTGCTTAGAGACATGAGAGAAATGTGTCTGATTTGTTGGTTGTTACCTGATTCATGTTTGAGAAAGAAAGGTCACATGAAGGTGAATAATGATGACACGTTTTTCTTTATTGAGTGAACTAACCATTTAACACATCATGTGATGAATACAGAAACAAGAGGTTTTGGCCCATGCTAAATGCTGATGCTGAATAATGCAGAAAACATGCAGAGTGATATTGAAGTATTCTGTATTCTGAATGTAGGCTATAATTAGTACTGTTTAGCCATTGTGTCAGACAGATTCAGTTTTTTGTACCACAAGATGTTTAGATGTTAAATGCCACTCAGATGTTAATGACAATGGCCTGACTTAACATCTGGGGTGATTTCTACACAGTTTCACACTTACACCATCACTTTTACCCAGACTTGACTGTGAACTTTGTGTGCATGTTTGACAGAGTGTGTGAATGAATTCAAGCATTTACCTGGAAAGATAAAAAGTAAATGTATGGGTTCTCCTAGAAATACTCGAAAAACAAAACCCTGGGGTTACAGTATGGATTATTTAACTTAGATTTTTCCTCAAGTGATCTTCCGTTAAATTATAAATAGCATTTTTGTCACCTTTTCTGCAGTGATTCACTGAGCCCTGTAGGATATTACATGCTGTTCTTGTTGAGATTTGGTTTGTCATTTATTAGGGAGGTTGTAGGAAACAGATTTCTCCGTCCTGACGGTGATGTAGCTAGAGACCGACATTTTAACTAAGTTGTCAAAGTGACATAAAATGTTAATGCTGTGAAGGTAGTCACATATCTGTCTGAGACATCAGTTAATACCGCTGAGTTTGGAACATATTGTGCCACCCAAAACTTTTGCCACCATTTATCAAACACTTTCTGACTTTCTGAAAAGTTAAAGATGTTAAAATAAAGATAAAGATGTAAAATAAAGATGTTCATCAAAATGTAAAATTCTTTATGAAGTCATTTAGACTTAAAGGTGCCCTTGATTCAAAAATTGAATTTATCTTGGCATAGTTAAATAACAAGAGTTCAGTACATGGAAAAGACATACAGTGAGTCTCAAACTCCATTGTTTCCTCCTTCTTATATAAATCTCATTTGTTTAAAAGACCTCCAAATAACAGGCGAATCTCAACATAACACCGACTGTTACGTAACAGTCGGGATCATTAATATGTACGCCCCCAATATTTGCATATGCCAGCCCATGATCCCAACATTATAAAAGGCATTAGACAAGGGCAGCCAGTAACGTCTGGATCTGTGCACAGCTGAATCATCAGACTAGGTAAGCAAGCAATAACAACAGCGAAAAATGGCAGATGGAGCAATAATAACTGAAATGATTCATGATAACATGATATTTTTAGTGATATTTGTAAATTGTCTTTCTAAATGTTTCGTTAGTATGTTGCAAATGTACTGTTAAATGTGATTAAAGTTACCATTGTTTCTTACTGTATTCACTGAGACAAGAGTCGTTGCTATTTTAATTTTTAAACACTTGGAGTCTGTATAATTCATAAACACAACTTCATTCTTTATAAATCTCTCCAACAGTGTAGCATTAGCCATTAGCCACGGAGCACTATCAAACTCATTCAGAACCAAATGTAAACATTCAAATAAACACTGTACTTACGCGATTAGACATGCTGCATGACGAACACTTTGTAAAGATCCATTTTGAGGGTTATATTAGCTGTTTGAACTTTTTTTATGTTGTTTAAGGCAAGCGCAAGCTCCGTGAGCGGAGAGCACGAGCAATTAAAGGGCCAGCAGCCCTGAATCAGCTCATTTATAATGATGCCCCAAAATAGGCAGTTAAAAAAATGAATTAAAAAAAATCTTTGGGGTATTTTGAGCTGAAACTTTACAGACACATTCAGGGGACACCTTAGACTTATATTACATCTTTTAAAAAAAAGTTCTAGGGCACCTTTAAGACTAAAATTGCATTTTCCTCAAGGAGTTTTGCCTTTTTGTGGAGTTTTGCCTTTTATTGGTTTGATGATAAAATGATATATTTTTCTAATAATACCTGGTTAACTTAAATGCTTTTTACAGTTATCAATTAGGCGGAAACCTAAAATGATTTACTGTGGAGTCAAGATATTTATACGCTTCTTTGGGAGCCAAACCCATGACCTAGGCATTATTTGCACAGGTTGGGCTACAGGGATGCTGCAGATGTACATGTTAGGCAATGTAATATTTGTATGCGATTGATAAACTGTATTATGATATGCATGGAGAAAAAAAATCTATAGATAGTACTTTTTTACAGTCTATTCAAAGAATGGGGTTTTTGTTGAAAATTTTCCGAGGCTTTATTTAGCTGTGTATATCAGGGTGGGGTTATTCCTGTGGGGTTCATTACGGTGCTGTGATTTTCTAGCAGTTGCAAGGTCTCTCTGGAGAGTTGCGTTGGCAGGCTGCGGGTAAAAAAGTGCCTTTTTGCTCACATTTCCCCCACTCTTTTAATGAGGCTAATATCTCTGTCATAAATCTGTCCTTTATAAGTAGCCCTTCATTTTCAGAATGTTCGTTACTTTTTATCAGTTTTAATTATGATGATTCAGTCATTGCTGGTCCGAGGAGCCATACTCAGCAAATGATCCAACAAGAATAAAAATAAACCGGACCCCGCTGGGAGGACGGTTTGTGCCAACCATTCCACCTTCAGTCAGAGACGGTGACGCTCTGGATATCTGTTAGATCATTATGGCTTTCAGTCACCATTCTGGTGTAATGGTTCTCACCACTGATGGAAAACAGCAACATGTTGGTAAACAGAAAGCATTGTCAGTATTATTTGTCTACATGAATACCCTCTTTTCAAATCCCCATTCATTTCCAGGAACAGAGCAGAAACTCAGAGAAAGACGCTTCTCAGAGACCAGAAATTCATCACTGTAGACTGACATCTTCCAGTCAGATTTATTGTTAATGTTTACATTTTCTGATGATGGTTGCTCATGCAAAACAGTTGTGGGTGGTTAAGGTTTTAGTGCATTGTTATGGAGTTTCAAAGGTGTTTGCTTGTGCTGTGCTAGTTTGCTAGAGCCGAGCAACAATTCTTTTTGATATTTTGATGAGTATATTTGTCTTAAAGGGCTAGTCCACCAAAAAAAAAAAAAAAAAAGGTCATCAGTTACATGTCGT
Source organism: Megalobrama amblycephala (assembly GCF_018812025.1). Classification (NCBI taxonomy): domain Eukaryota; kingdom Metazoa; phylum Chordata; class Actinopteri; order Cypriniformes; family Xenocyprididae; genus Megalobrama; species Megalobrama amblycephala. The sequence goes on from NC_063064.1 coordinate 26,366,346, forward strand.
TCCAAACTCATAAGACTTTCATTAATCTTGGTAACACAAATTAAAGGGTTAGTTCACCCAAAAATGAAAATTCAGTCATTAATTACCCTCACACACCCATAAGTCCTTCGTTCATCTTCAGAACACAAATTAAGATATTTTTGATAAAATACTGAGACCTGCATTACCAACAAGATAATTTCCTTTTCCAATGCCCAGAAAGGTACTAAAACATATTTAAAACAATTCATGTGACTACAGTGGTTCAACCTTAATATTATAAAGCAACAAGAAAAAAAAAAAGAAAAAAAAAAACGTCTTTATTCAACAATATCTAGTGATGGCCGATTTTAAAACTACTGCTTCATGAAGCTTACAAGATTTGCAATTTTTTTGTTTTGAATCAGTGTATCAAACTGCCAAAGTCACGTGATTTCAGTAAACGAGGCTTTGTTATGTCATAATTGTTTCAAAACGTTTCAAAATTTTAGTGGTAACTTTGGCAGTTTGATACACTGATTCGAAACAAAAGATTCATAAAGCTACGAAGCTTCATGAAGCAGTGTTTTGAAATCGCACATCACTAGATATTGTTGAATAAAGTTGCTTTTTTTGTGCACAAAAAGCTTTCTTGTCGCTTTATAATACTAAGGTTGAACCACTGTACTCACATGAACTGTTTTAAATATGTGTTTAGTAGCTTGAAAAAGGAAATGATCTTGCTGACAATGCAGACCTCACTGAGCCATCGGATTTTATCAAAAATATCTTAATTTGTGTCCCGAAGATGAACGAAGGTCTTACGGGTGTGGAACGACATGAGGGTGAGTAATGACATAATTTTCATTTTTGGGTGAACTAACCCTTTAAGATATATTTTAAATTAAATCTGAGAGATCCACACAACTACAACTTTGTTGCTTCAAAAAATTCATAAAGAGAATGTAAAACTAATCCAAATGAATCGAGCGGTGTAGTCCAAATTTATTTCCTATAGAAATCTATTTCCTTATAGAAACTTTTTGGCATAAAGGGTTCTTTAAAATTGAGTTAAGACCCCTAGGGTTCTATAGAACTCCACTGAACATTTTTTTCTGGTTACAAATTTGAGTAATAGTAATGCTGCCAATAATTAAAAAAAAAAAAAAAAAAAAAAAATTAATTTTTTGAACTTCCACACCAATATCAGTAATTTCCATGTCTTACTTTTATATATATGCTGGGGATTCAAATAGCTGAGATGATCCTGACACCTGCAGTATATACAGTAAACACATTGACACATTTAAATGATTTGTGTGAGGGATTTTGCTACTTGGTGCAAGGTTGTCAGGGTTGAACGTTGTGAACTTTGTCATTTTTATGGCCGAGACAAATAAGCAAATCTGCAGAATGTAAATCAGCTTCACTAGGATGATGCTGGAAACTTGAGAAAGTCTGCCAGCAGAGAACTTCTGCAAATCTGCTGCGACATACAGTTTCTTCGTCCTCACTGCTCTTTACTTTGTATTTTACCATTTCAAAGAGATAACAGTAACATGTATGATTTTGAAATCTGAGCAGATATTTGCCTTTTGGCATGTTGTGTCATTTGTCTGAAAGAATGAACGGTGTATTCATTCTTCTTGTTGTATGGAACTGAGTTTTGAGTTTTCATATACAGGTTTTGTAAACATAGTGTGCTTTGTAACATGAATAGCTTTCAGGCATAGTTTTAACAGCTCCTGCGAAGATCATATCAATGTCATTTTGACTTTGAGGTTTGTTGTTGCTCACTGGAAATCAAACTGTTGACAAGTTATTTTTGACATAAAAATAGTGAATGCATTTCTAAGAGGCCTGCTGTCACTGTCACAAAAAAAATAGAACTTAAACTTAATTATAAATTCTAACCTGATTATTTAAACAATCACAAATAAATGAACAGGATACCAAACCAGATGGAAATAAAGATACAGAGAGAAATTAAAAAAGGATGCATTTCATGGATGCATTTTTTATTTATTTTATTTAAAGGGGACCTATTATGCCTCTTTTCACAAGATGTAATATAAGTCTCTGGAGTCCCCAAAACGTGTCTGAGGTTACAGCTCAAAATCCCCCACAGATCATTTATTATAGCTTGTCAAATTCGCCCCTATTTGGATGTGAGCAAAAACACGTCGTTTTTATGTGTCCCTTTTCCAAAAGAGGGCGGAGCTTTAACAGATCGCACTTCGGTTGCTCAACAACAACAAAGCTGGAGAATCTCACGCAGCCAAAATGAGGATTGTAAGTTACAGTGTTCAGCCTTACATCATTCAAACCGGAGTCAGACACTGATGGAGAGACTCAGGAAGAAGTTACAACTTTTAGAATGAAACTGGACGTTTCTACGGAGCCCCGCACATGACATGCAAGAAAAAAACTAAATCGTGTGCTTGAAGTATTAATTCGTTCCCTCGATTTATAAATCATGTGTATGATTTATAAATCAAGGGAACACAATTTATACTTATTTATTTATTTATGTACTACATTGTATGAATGACCCAGCTATGTAAATGACACAACAGCTACATTTGCTTAAAGTGTATATATTACTGTGACAGAGACTGACTCAGGTCACATCCATCAGTGAACTGTTGATCTTTACCTCTAAGCATCATTCTGTTAGGAGGAAAATCTCTCTAATTATAGCCTGTCAGAAAAGAGGCAGAGGATTAGACCCTTTAAAAGGAGACTCTGACATAAAGGCTCTATTTTCTTTCTGATGAGGCCTAATCAGAGAGGTGTAATCTGAGAAAATGGCTGTGGATGATGATAATGGTCAATCTGTGCTGTTTGTTGCTGGATATAATCACGTTATCTATTTTCCTAACACCTATCAGGTGAATTGTGCAATTTTTTTCAATGTTTAATCACTTTCTACTGTCCCAGGTTATTATGCAGAGACTGTAATTAAGTTATTAGTAGGTTGATTTCGTGTATAAACACGTCGCCCAGCTTGGCTCCATCAAGAACGTGTCTGTTTGTCTAACCAACTGAATACATTGTTTTTTCAGTTGATACTAGTGGTGCAAAAACGACACACTTCTCCTTTAGGAAGCAATAAAGATCTTGTTTTTATGATCCAGTTACCTGCAGGTTAACCGTTTTGTCTGTCTTCCTACCCAGTGTCCATATACAGACTACATTTTCTGAAAAGACTGTACGATGAAAGTGTTAGAGGAAAATGTGTAAAGACAATGCATCTCTTGGAATTGAATTAGATTTCCAGATCAAATCTCTCAGAGACAAAGAAACTGAAGATTTGCTTACTTGGAGGTAAGCACAACAGACTGACCCAGAAGTGATATATAGACCCAGCATGGATGCTAGAGGGAGAGTATTTTCTGAGATAGGATTTCTAAAATGGGAAGATTGCAGGACTGAGGAGGAATTTGGGCTGATTTCAAGTGCTTTAGAAAGCTCATAGTCACCTCTCTCGGCTCTCATTTGTTCTGTTTTGTTGTTCGGCGTTCAAAGATAGTAGTTTAAAAGCTTCAAACTGGAGACATAAACACAATCAGGAAGATGTTAAGTCCCTTTCACATGACTTACGTCAGAGATTCAACACACAAAATGCACTGCAGATAGTTCCATGGAAGGGCAGATTTACCATGTTTTGACATCGACTTTCTGCTGTGCATTATTTTTTTCTTTGTATGTTGTGAAATGCCTTTGGCGTTGTGTATTACACAACTCTTGACCTAACTCTTGGTGAGCTTTAAGGAGTGGTAACCTGTCAACAGTACTTTAAGACAATATTTCCACCTGATCTAGTTTTGTTTGTGTAACCTAATGTGTTATGTGAGCTGAACTCTAACATCTAATTTTATAGTAATTCCTTTAAAGAATATATATTAACAAAATTAACTGGAAATAAAAATGTTACATGGTCAAAAAACAGCATTGCACCAATCTTAAATCAGTCATTGCAGGAAATTATGCCACCATTAGCGTGATTATTGGACCTTCAATTTCAGAGTTGTTGGAAATATTTAAATATTATTGTATACTTTATTCACAGTTATTAACTTGTGTTAGCAATTTGACCCGCAACACAAAATTGAGTTGCCAGAAATACTGCGGTTGAGGATATTTTTTTGAAATTTTGTGACAATTTCTCATTTAGGGTCATAAACATGCCTGCAAAGAGGTGTTGTGGAATGCGTTTTCAAAATTTCTGGCGATTTTGATGCTCATGGGTCACCCCAGCTGCTCAATTTGGTCCACAACATAAAAACTGTACCCAGAATTCGAACCTAATAAATAACATTAATTACATTAAAGGTGCCCAAGAATGCTTTTTCACTAGATGTAATATAAGTCTAAGGTGTCCCCTGAATGTGTCTGTGAAGTTTCAGCTCAAAATACCCCATAGATTTTTTTAAATTAATTTTTTTAACTGCCTATTTTGGGGCATCATTAACTATGCACTGATTTTTTCAGCGCGCCACCCCTTTAATTCGCGTGCTCCCTGCCACACGAGCTCTCGATTATATTACAGCACATTTACAAAGTTCACACAGCTAATATAACCCTCAAATGGATCTTTACAAGATGTTTGTCATGCATGCTGTATGCATGCTTCGAATTATGTGAGTAAAGTATTTATTTTGATGTTTATATTTGATACTCTATGAGTTTGAGGCTGTGCTCTGTGGCTAACGGCTAATGCTACACTGTTGGAGAGATTTATAAAGAATGAAGTTGTGTTTATGAATTATACAGACTGCAAGTGTTTAAAAATGAAAATAGCCACGGCTCTTGTCTCCGTGAATTCAGTAAGAAACGATGGTAACTTTAATCACATTTAACAGTACATTAGCAACATGCTAACGAAACATTTAGAAAGACAATTTACAAATATCACTAAAAATATCATGCTATCATGCTATCAAGTTATTATTGCTCCATCTGCCATTTTCGCTGTTGTTCTTGCTTACCTAGTCTGTTGATTCACCTGTGCAGATCCAGATGTTACTGGCTGCCCTTGTCTAATGCCTTTCATAATGTTGGGAACATGGGCTGGCAGATGCAAATATTGGGGCGTACACCCCGACTGTTACGTAACAGTCGGTGTTATGTTGAGATCTGCGTGTTTTCCGGAAGTCTTTTAAACAAATGAGATTTACATAAGAAAGAGAAAGCAATGGAGTTTGAAACTCATTGTATGTCTTTTCCATGTACTGAACTCTTGTTATTCAACTATGCCAAGGTAAATTCAAATTTTGAATCTAGGGCACATTTAATTACATTAAACTTACATTAATTTAAAATCACTTTTTTAACTTGAATAAAATCAGTTAATTTAGATATTATACTGCAGCAAACTTTTTTTAGATCAACATTTTTTTCAGTGTGAAAACGCTGATGCAAATCATGCGAAAGGGCCTTTAGACTTATTTACAAAAACTCTGATAAAGGAGTGATTTCCATCTGCGCAGCCGAGCTTTGGGTTTAATGATTGGGAGGCTTCATTTATATTTTATGGAAATTTCACGTTTCCTCAAGCATTATCTAACTGCTTTTGCAGCAATGTCCGGCTAATTTCCCTCTCTCTTGCATTAAATTACTTGGTAGAGAGCTTATGTGTCACATTCAATGGAAGCGTCGTAACATTGTCACAGCAGTAAACCATAATGTATGAACAAGCTACTTCTCTAAGAGTGTTTTCCCCCATGTTCTTGATACATAGTGGAGAATGTTTCCACACAGCAATCTCCAGGGAATGATGTCACATTGCACACATTGTGCGTGTCAGTACATTCAGTACGTATATGTAATATAGCTTAGAAGCTGCGCACATGGGATGGCAGAGCAGCTCCCCGAGGCAGCATTTTCCACTTGCTTTCCTCATGATTTTTCCTTAAGGATTCAAACAATCTCTGTTTTAGCCACTGCAGCTGCTCTTCCACATGGCACGGACACACTAATGGCAATTGTTTGAATCACCTCAACAACAGCCTATAGTGAATTTAGGTTGATTTCGATGCGAGAGCTCAAGATGTTTGCAACTTAAAGTCGGCATGAAACGGAAGTTGCAAGAATCTTTTCTTCCCTATAACCCAATGAAATGGCTTCTTGAACAATTAAAAAAATATAGGATGGGACTTGATTTTGTCCATTGGTAACTGATTGGATGGTTGTGGTTTGGTATTGGTGGATCTCATGCGAGTGACAGGTTGCCCCGCCCTCGCCCCAGTAAACACGTCATCAGAGAAGATGAGATGTTGCTGTAAGAGAGAGGGAAAGTTATTAAAAAATGCTGGATTAAAACCAACCCAAGTTGGGTTGAAAATGTACAAACCCAGCAGTTGGGTTAAATGTTTGCCCAACATGCTGGGCAGTTTTATTTAACCCAACTATTGTTTAAAAATTACTATATATCTGGCTTAAAATGAACCCAAAATAGGTTGGAAATTAAAAATCTGACAAATACCCTTATGTCGTTCCACATACGTAAGACATTTGTTCATCTTCTGAACACAAATTAAGATCTTTTTGATGAAGTTTAGTGGTAAATTATGTTTTTTTGCACAAACAAAGCACTCGCTTCGTTTCATAAAATTGAGGTTAAACCATTGGAGTCACATGGATCACTTTAATGATGTCATTCCTACCTGAAAGTGGTAGTTGCATTGGATCTCTATGGAGAGACAGAAGGCGCTCAGACTTCATCAAAAATATCTTAATTTTGTGTTCTGAAGATGAACAAAGGATGTGGAACAACACGAGGGTGAGTAATAAATGACAGAATTTTCATTTTTGGTTGAACTAACCCTTTAACCAACTGTTGGGTTAAAACAACCCATTCGCTGGGTTTGTCCATTTTCAACCCAACTTGGGTTGTTTTTAATGCAGATACATGTTTTTAATGCATGTTTTAGAGTGCAGATTCTTTTTTTTTTTAATAAATAATGAAGTGCACGGATACACCATTTACAATAAATACTGAGGCATTCCATAAAAAAACAAGAATTGTCCATTTTGATTTGATGGTGAGTTTAAAGTCAACATGAAATGCCACTCCCTTTTTTACTTATATTTTTTTAGTAAAACAAGATATTCCATGAAAAAAATGTGGACAGGATTTGATTTGTTCAGAGTAAGAGCAGGAATTTGCATTAGAAAATTTTAAAAGGAGTCTGTTTTAATTTCATGTTGACTTTAAGGACAGAGCTTCAGTGTTGCCTCAAATTTTCTGGAGTAAAATGACTCAAACATGATGTCAACCTCACCAATTTTCAACTTCAACTCTCCTTTTTCATGATAACTTACAGATGCATCATTCATATTAAGAGCAAAAGTATGAAAATGAGTAGTGTCAGTTGGATTTGTTGTTGATTTGTAGTGAGTGGAGGCACCATACTGATCAGTAAATCCTTGCTACAGTATACACTGAGCTGAGAGATCTGTTGTGGTAAGAAGGAGATCCAACCAGATCAACATCAACTTGCAAACCCCAGGGTTCTTCCATAATCTCACTCCACCAGCTAGCATCAAGCATATAGTCCCTAAATCCTATGTTTCTTACTTTATTCTTCTAGTACGAGCCTCTGCTATGTTGGATATCTGCTATATATGATATATGATATGCGCCTAAATAAAAAAAATCATTACTGGATGCCTTATAAATTGTGAGTGTCAGGGGACGTCTTATGTGGATTTGTAGAGCAGTGGGTCACATCTCTGGAGGTCCAGGTCTTCAGAATTTATGAATGCTCAGCACAGCATAAATGCTCATTCTGAAGCCATAATGCATCATTTAAGGTGACTATACTGTAATGCTTCATTTAAAAAGCATGTATTCCTGCATTTGATCAGTATGTGAAGGTGTTTAAAAGATTTTGGTGAATCTGATTTAACCTTCTATTACATTACATTTTGGAGATGTAAAACATCACTTTTTTGCCCCCCTTCCATTTCACCAGTTATGATATTCATGCTGTGCATATTTGCCTGTGATAATCTGTAACCATAGTAACACAGGCTTGTGTAATTTGGTGATGTTAACAGTGCATGAGCACTGTGATAACACAGATGAGCACTACCCTATATTCAAAAACAGTGAGTGTAGCCTCATCTCAGTTTGGTATTTTTAACATGGGAGAGAGACAAGGAATAAAAATAAACAAGAAAAATGGTCACAGTTTCTTTTTTAGAGTTCAGATTTGACTGGCAGGTTTCATATTGCATATTCATAAAACCATTGAAGGTGAGGGCAACCTTGGTGGAGGTAATACTGGTAAACAGGTCATTGGTGGTGATCTCAATATATGTTGTGGATACTACAGATCTACAAAATCAATGTATTGACAGCATCTAAAACATTACATTTTTTATGAACAACCATAGAGACAGATTAAATTTATACAAATCCTTTAAAGTGTTTAGAATATTTAATAATATATTGGTTTATTTTATTGTTCATAATATTATTAATATTAAATTAGATTAAGTAAATGTGATGGTAATAGTTACAAACGCTGGCGGTTTAAGTTTCAAGCACTTTTCAGAAGATTTGTAATTACTGTGTTCCTGTCCTTGATTCTTTTATTTTATTTATTCACGATAAAACACGGTTTCACTCAACGGTTCTGTGTATCACTACACAACACCCTTAGCAACCACTCTTAGCAACGTAAACTGTATGTTCTCAATTGATATTGTTCATTGAAGAAATGAATTATGAGAAAAAGATAGAGTGAGCGAGTTTATTACCTGCACTAAGATTTAGCATTTTCCTTCAGGTCAGTCCTAGTATGTTCATAATAAAAAATCTGCGAATGTCCAATGTATTATCTTGTCCTTTTAACAGTTAAGGGGTTTTCCCGTGACTGACAGCGTTAGTCAAAGCATTTGTCAGTTGTTCCGTGTTCACAACAATTCAGTTTTTTCAATGTAAAAGTCTTCACTACTGACTGACACCCTCATAAAGACAGTCTTTGCCACCATCTAATGGCATAATAATGTAACTTCTGGTGCTGTTCACGGTCAGGGACTATTTTTTTCGGCGGAAGGAAGGCTTTTCATGTTTACTTCATGAAAGTTGCATTGATACATATTTTTGGCTTTAATATTTGTATTGTGTGGTGACCATTTTATAAAAGCAATAAGGTACTTACCACCTGACATTGACATTAACACCTGTCAACCCGCCAAATGCAGGTGGATTTCATATTGGTGTGTAACACAATCACTCCTACTAGCCACTTTGGTGGGTTGAACTATATATATAATATATACATTTTTCATTTGTATTCATTTAAAAAGGCATCTGCAATAATAAAAGTGCAATGTAGTATTGTCAAAAATATAGATTTTTTGATACATATTGATACCGAAATATCTGAAACACTTCTAAAACTTATTTTCCACAGAATAGATAGATGATACCAGCTGTGCTTTCTCACTTTCTCATCTCTCCAACAGCGAGTTGACACACAAACCCGCCTCCCCTCACTCACTCGTTTCATTTGCTTCCGGATGATTATTGTTGGTGTTACAGGACTTGAATTTTGGTGTGGGATTATGCGTATCGCACATAATTTTACTCATTCCTGCAGATTTTGTGCGTGCAAATAAAGTACTAAATTGAGTTATTTTCCACTGCTTATTGCTCTTAAACAGTCAAATACTCACAAAATAATGTCAAAATGCCAGTCTTGGCGAGTATTCATGTAAACATAGTCAGTTATGTTTTAAGTGAACGTAAACAGTTGAGAAAGAAAACGCATGTGTACAGTATAATGGATCTGCGCGTCAGGTCTTAAAGGGACAGCAGCGTAATATACCTGCTTCAGATATATGAGATAATATAAAAAATATCTATATGGTAGTTGTCAAAATTGTGGCAAATGAAAATGTGGCTTTGGAACTTTTTGTAACTTTGGAAATCCACTAGCCACAATGAATTAAGCAAAAAAGTTAATGTCAGGTCCTGTTTGTATATAAAAGATTTTAACATTTTAGATGCTATCAGTGTGTTGATATTGTGCATTTCGCATAACCTGATATTGCTGAGTTCAACATGTTCCTGGGTCAACATTTTTGTTCATCCTGGAACAACATTCAAATCAACTAATCAGATTTGAGGGACAAGTTTACAGATTATGTCAAGTTTAGGCTTCATGAATTGGTGCTTCCACATCAGTGTTATTCATCTATCATTTCCCTTATAACTTATGGGTAGGGTTAGGTTTAGAGGTAAGAATAGGGTTAAGACTAAATTTTCAGACTAGAATGTTGTTCCAGGATCAACAAAATATGTTGACCCAGGAACGCATCTAACTTAGCAATATCAGGACGTGCGTATATTTCAGTGTAGTAAACTGTTTCGAAAGACTGCTGTGATTGTTTAATTAGTTTGTTAATTCAACAGTGATTCAAACCTGGGACGTTTCATTGGTCCCTTTTGATTTTGACTGAGGTAATTTCCATCCTATGAACCTGATGGTACTTGCTTTGAGTTTGCAGTACTGTAACAGTAATAAGTGTCAAATGATCGTGAGGTTGTGCAGATAGATTAGTGTGGTCTCTGGTGGTTTTTGGTGTGAGCTTTGACAGTTTTTGGAGGCTGGCAGATGCATTCCCTGCAGAATGTCAATTTATGTTGGTTGTTTGTCAATACTTGCTTCTTGAAGTGTTGCTGCCATCTCACACCTCTCACAATAAGGTACATTTTGAAAGACAAGAGCCTCTCCATAATGTCCATACAACTTCTGGATAATACAAACATACAGATTATATCTCAGGAGATCCTCTTCTGTCCACGCATAACAGTAGCTTAGCTTGGAGTGCATGTCTAATCATCCAAAACAAATGCCTTGTTTACTCATAAGAGACTAGATTTTTGTATGGTATTGAGGAGAAACCAATCATGTGTGGACATAATAGCATTCAGTCACAGTAGTCTTCACATGCTAGAATCATATTTCTTGGTTCCGTTTTATATATATATATAATATATAAAATATATATATATATATATATATATATATATATATATATATATATATATATATATATATATATATATATAATGTGTATATATGTGAAATGCATGAACATGAGAAGCCACTCAAGCAGACACTTTACACTTATGCTTCAACTAATTCTTTTAGACATTGAGACCCTTAGGGACAAACTGCTATCGTGAGTAGGAGCTTGCAACAACAAATTCTCCATGGTGGCTGAGTTCGACCCCTTCTGCTCAGCTGTTTCACTGAGGAAAAGTATGTCCTTCTGCTCACCATAAACTCAATTCAAACTTGCAGTGAAATGAGTTTCCTTTAATCTTATACCATAAAGTGACTCTCTAATAAACCTTTATGTGAATAGTTATATGATAATCTTGATCCAATAATGACTGAACATGGTAAACATAGCGTAAAGCTCGTCAGCCGAATGACATGCGTTCATTCATAAAGAAACCAGCTAGACAAAGCTTAAGAGCTTGTCTTATTTGCATGCAGTTACTTTGTCAGTTTGAGGTGAAAGTGCCAGACCTGAATCACACTTTCACCTTATGACTATGTGTAAAAGTATTTCCTTTTCTGCATGATCAGTTGTCAACTGAATTCCTTTCTCCCCAAATTAGACACTTGCATAGACCAGTTTTATGCTTTTAAGTTATATTTTTATACAGGGGCGTAGGAGCGATTTTGAACCTGTGGGGGACAGTAAATGCCAGGGGGGTTCGGGGGAAATTCCCCGGATTTATATATATATATATATATATAAGCCACTTAAATGCTAATTTCTAATGACTTTTGTGAACGGAGTGCAGTGTTTCCCACAGGATTTTGTGAGACTGTGGTGGGTGGACATCGTTCCTCTAGGGGGGTCCGGGGGCATGCCCCCCCGGAGGAAAATTTTGTACATTTTAAATTTAAATGCATAAATCTGGTGTATTCTGAGAGCAAAATTACGTGACTAGATCAATAAAGAAATTTGTTCTCTTGTAAACAATTTTGTGCTCTAAAAGTAATTTATTTATTGGTGATGGTAGGGCACATTAGTCATGTACACAACATATAGTAGGCTAAATGATAGTTCATAAGTGGTCAAACATGTAGAGTACACATTTAAACCATTAAAAATATGTAGCAAAAGAGGTTACCTTTGTTGAATTAATTTATTAGTGGGAGCCTGTATCTTTGATTTGTTAACCAATCCAGAATGCACTAAACACAATATCTCATTATAGAGAAAAATAACAAATTAATAAAATTATATTCATAAGCTGACCAATAAATAAATAAGTAAACTAGGCGAGTATATAATTCAGCAGCAAAAAATATTCTAGCCTAAAAACTTTGCACAGTAATTTTATAAATCCAAATGTTAATAAAAAGTTTAAAATTACTATTTGTATTATGAAATTAGATTTATATGTAAATAATTATAAGTATTTATATTAATGTAACATTAAAAGACGCTTATTTTAAATGTATTGTGCAGCTTTTTAATGGGGCAACAAGCTATAGATACGACAGAACAAAATAGGCTATTAATAATCTTTCAGTGTGCAAAACCATGATAATATGAAACGCTTCAAAACAACAGCAAAAAACCGCTAATGCGCATCCCGGGTGCAGAATGATGCGCTTGAAGCAATATCGAGTCAGAGCGCGCAGTTGTGCTGCGCATTGAAAAGTTCACGGTACAAAGAGAATCCCTGTGTACAGTTTATTAATCATATGTTTCTTTCATTTTTAAATTCCAGTTATTGTGCGTGTGATTCAATTCATAGTCCTTGTGTTGTGCGATCTAACAGACATCCTGTAGCCAGTATGATGACATCGTTCAGAAACAGCAATAAACTCCAGCAAGATAAAGTCATTTTATGCAAATCCACAGCTCTTTATCTACATATCAAGTATTATAATGGGAATATATCATATTGGAGAGTTTTACCGTGCTGACTGTCGTTACCGAACGCGACGCGCTGTTTAAATGCTGAATGATTGACAGCTGTAGCGGAGGGAAGACGAGTTTCTGACCGTGAACTTATCGATGTATATTTCTTCTGTCCCTCACATGAAGCTATGGAATGGCTTCAGATGACTTTGAATATAGTGCACGAAAACTTAATTGGTGCTAGTCTACTTATTTTGCTCTGTCTCCCACTTTTGCCATATAAAAGAGCGCAATTTACGGTGTGTGTGTGTGTGTGTGTGTGTGTGTGTGTGTGTGTAACCATAGCGACAAAACGACCAACTTTCGGAACCTGCACTTAAGCCTATAATTTCGTTTTTAAAAATTTAATTATGCATTTAAAAGTTGCAGAATGGATTAATTTGGAGACTCTGAAATCGGCAGAGATAGGCAGGCAATGCAAAACAAAATCTGACATTGGGAAATAGTGAGGGGGACAAAACTTAGATTTTGAAATGTGGGGGGGACGGCTCCTACGCCCCTGTTTTTATATAGCCTGTATATGTTTTATAGTGCCTGACCATTCTTTTCTTTGACTTTGCTTAACCATACTTAACCAGCCCATTCCTTTAGTTGCTGAACATTTATGGACAAATATCCATATTCATTAGTTATTTTAATGGTGCCTTGGACAAATGATCTAAATGATAACCATTATTATTTTGCTATAATCAGAGCGACAGGAAAAGTGATCTAAAAAACACGTTATGTTCTTAATATTTGCTCTTATGATACTAAATGGCCACACCCCTACAAACGACTGTCAGATTAACGCGCATTCTTTCTCTCACGCGCGCTGTGCTCACCCTCTCTCTCTCTCGTTCGCGCGCGCATCTCCATCATCCTCTCGCTACTGAGAAAAAACCCGCCAGCGCGAAACAGATGGGAAGGCATCCGCGGAATTTGCGACCGTTACCGTGCAGAGAATAAGCGTCAAAACTTAACGGACACCGACAAGAAGTTCAGTTCGTCCAGAAGACTTCTGGACTGAGAACTTGAGGACATTTCACGTTTATTTACGACTATAAAAGTAAGTTTTGCATGAATGACACCGTGTTGAACAGAACTTAAGTGTGTGCAGTGAGTTAGTACGTAAAATCCGTCGAAGAAAAGCTTTTTGTAGGCTTTATTCGACAAATAATAACTTTAAAGCGCAGAACAATGTTAAACGTTACACGGTATACACTCACTGTTTTGGTCACACTTTACATGTGTGTTCATGTTGCAGTGCAGTGTAATTATATAAGTAGTGAGTAATACCAGCATAGATACAAAATAGACATCAAAATGAACAAAACTGTTCAGCTTTATTTATATATTTATTTAATGTGATGTGCTGCATGAAAGCCGCACTGCCTCGGGAGGCTTGTAATACTGTTTTAAATCAAATTATTTTTGTGTTATTATCTTAAAATGCAACAATATTCTATATAATAGGCTAAATAATATAGTATAATTGATTTATGTTTAATAATAATGATACTGTAAAGTCATATATGATTTCTTTGAGTAGCTTATTCTGAGGGTCTTTATTCGACGTCTTGATGAGAGTATAATATTCACAAAGTTGCTCATTTTAGTCTAATAAATTATACGAAATAGTAACTGGTAAACGTTGGACTACTTGTTGAAAGAAGAGTCGTGTGAAACCGTCAGCCACCATAGGGGTGATAGACACATGCATTCATTCATAATAAAGACACAACTTAGTAGTCAAAAAGATTCTGTTTTTGTTTTTTTAGAAAGGCGAACTTCATCACATTTTCTTTATACTCATGAATTATTAAAGTTGACCATCTTTCTCGTGCTTCATGGTCAGTTGTTGACACAAAATACCCCTCCCCAATCCAATTTGTCACTTTTAACAAGTAATAAAGTGATATTATTTCTATATAGAAATATATTTTATAGTGATTGACCCATTTTTTCTTTTATTATGAAAAAAACTTAACCAACTCACCACCACTTATTCTGTAGTTTCCTAAACATAAATATTTATTATTCATCAATGTAAATTATTCATTAATTGTTTTATTGATTCCTTGCATTTAGTGCCCACATAATGTAAATGATAATAGCCATTATTATGTTGTTCCTGATATCCATTAGAGTGGTACTGAGATGGAAAATAGAATAAAGTAGTGTTTGCATATTCATTTTCTTAGTTCTTGTCATTTTCACTTTGCATGATGTGATAGTCTATTAGTGGCTGTATAAAATAATGTTGAGTTATGCCACATGATAATAGTATATGAGTATTTGAAGATGTACCATCTTTCCCTTCTGCTTACAAATGAAACCAGGTAGGACTGGGTCATGAGTCATAACTATCTAAGTTAGTAGTACTCAAATTAAGTGTTTCATGTGGGCTGCGCAGATAGCGTTGCTGTCCGTGGTGCTGAAACGTGGCTGGTATACAGTACTAATCCGGTGATGAACACCAGAGTTCCTCTATAGTGTTGGACCATGAGCTGAGAACTGACAACTACTTCTGGATAGTTGCATCAATTATTAATATTGCAGACATTGCCACATGTCACTCACTCACTCTTCTGCCCATGCATAACTGTAGCTGCTCTGCTGAAAGTGCATATCAAGCTAATCAGAAATGACATTGATAGTTGTATGACAGTAAGCATGATTAATAAGAAAAAAATGATTCATACATGGTTTAGCGCTTTCATGATTATTTTTTCTGAGTTTGAGAATTTATGCAGATGTTGAGTTAGCCCTTAATAGCATATATGGGATCCAACTCTGTGTCTCATGTGGTCTTTTAGCAAGCGCTTGTGGGAAACTGTTGACCTCTTTTGTCGCTCAGCTTGTGCATGCTGCTTAATGAGTGTTCTTTGACATGAGTAATGAACATTGCATTGTTTTAATTAGATTACATGTACCCTGAATTGTATTTTACAGACTGTGAATACATTTATTACATCCAGTGGCGATGGAGTAAACTCACTCATCTCATTCTGGCAGATCCCTGACTTCTTTTCTGAGATCTTCTACCAGAACAAAGTCATCCCCTATCATTTTCCCCCTGAGAGATGGATTTTAACTTTTGACATGACACAAATATTATCACACATTTATAAAGGGTCCTGAACTGTAATTTGAATTATGGAACTGGGAATTCTTGGTATGTGAGCAGGATTTAAAGGTTTTGTATGGCTAGAGTTGATTGAACACTGCCTTCAAGTAAATGAAATACTGCCACTTTTATTGATAGGAATGGTAGAGAGAGGACAGGGAATGATATGGAGAAGAGGAGGAATGGGATCACAAAATGCTGCAAGATACATGTCGCCTACTAACCACTATGGTGTTGGAGCACTTGCACTAAGCCGCGGCTCCTAAGTGAGTTTGTGGTCTGACTGACTGTATTCCAGTAAGTAGATCCAGACAAATGTTGCAATAAAGTGGACAGCAGTTTAAGCCAGCAGTAGCTTGGCCATGTAGGGATTTCTGCTGGGAATCAGATCAGTATTTTTATGCACAGCATTCTCCAGTTTTGATTGTACCTAAAAATGACACTGTTCATTTTGAAACTTGGCTGATTTATTGCCTTATAAAAGGCAGTAACACTCAAAGACTTTTCGTAATGAATCAGTTCACTGCATAAGGTCTGACATTGCTTTTTTCATCTCTAAGCAATCCAAATGCGTTTAGATTACCATGCTTATTCACTGTTGCTTTGATTTTAATACATACTGTAGGCAGAAGCACATTGATTGCACTCTGGCTCAAAAGCATTGGACGGTGTCAAGATATAAGAACAGCTTTTGTGATAAGGTGAATCTATACATACTGTATGCTGTAAAGAATTAGTTCACTTCTGAATGAAAATTTCCTGATAATTTACTCACCCCCATGTCATCCAAGATGTTCATGTCTTTCTTTCTTCAGTCAAAAAGAAATTAAGGTTTTTGATGAAAACATTCCAGGATTATTCTCCTTATAGTGGACTTCAATGGTCTCCAAATGGTTGAAGGTCAAAATTAGTTTTAGTGCAGCTTCAAAGGGCATTAAACGAGGAATAAGGGTCTTATCTAGCAAAATGATTGGTCATTTTCTAAAAAAAAAAATACAACTGTGTATGCTTTATAAACTCAAATGATCACCTTGCAAGTGCTTCCACCATTCCGCTTTCTGTATTCTTCAAAAAGCTTACGCTGTATGTCCTACGCCTTCCCTATTCTGCTTACGGAAAAAAACAGAACTGGCGCCGCATTCCTTTCCGTAAGTTGAATAGGGAAGGCATAGGACATACAGCGTAAGCTTTTTGAAGTATACGGAAAGTGGAAGCACTTGCAAGGCGATCATTTGTGTTTATAAAGCATATACATTTGTATTTTTTTAGAAAATGACCAGTCGTTTCACTAGATAAGACCCTTATTCCTCATCTGGTGTCGTTTAAAGCCCTTTGAAGCTGCACTGAAACTGTAATTTTGACCTTCAGCTGTTTGGAGACCATTGAAGTCCACTATAAGGAGAATAATCCTGGAATGTTTTCATCATAAACCTTAATTTCTTTTCGACTGAAGAAAAGAAAGACATGAACATCTTGGATGACATGGGGGTGAGTAAATTATCAGGAAAATTTTATTTGAAAGTGGACTAATCCTTTAACTGGATTGTCTGGGAAACAATCCAGACAGAAAAGCCTAAGAAACTGCATCTGTATGACCATGAAAAGGTGCATTTACACAGGCAGCCTACGGCTTTTCAGAAGCATATATGAATGCATTTCCATAGAAAATTCAACTGCAGAAATAATACTATGAAATGAAGTTATGAGTATAGAAATAAAAATATGAAACTATAAATGATAAATAATTAAATACTGTTATGAAAATTGCAAAAAACTCCACTGTTTCATTTACACAGAAGGGGCTGTTCACACAGAATGTGTTCTGGTGTCCATCTGTGCTATTTTTATTGTTTTTTTTTTATGTAAACATAGATGGATAAATGCTAGATGGATATCTTGCACCATTAGTGGCAAGAATTTCAAGTTAAAAGAAATTAAACTTTGAAAAGTTTCCAGAGACACCCCGTTCTGTTCCATTGTGCTGCTCAGTGCCTCACGGTTGACAGCAAGAACATGTGTGAACAGCTGCTTAGGAGGGTCAGAGCTGGCATGTATCAGTACGGCTTTTATGCAACATTATCCTTTACGCAAAAATTTAGAAGTCATGGAGCAATCTTAATTTATGTGTGCACACAAGTTTTAACCATAAAATGTAACCCTTTAGTCACTGCAGAAAAAAAGAAGACAACACTCTTGGCATGTCATCAACCTGAAACGGTATAGTTTATGCAAAATTTCAGCCGTCAAGTCACCTTTATTTATATATCGCTTTTTACAATATGATGTTTTATTAACAAAGTTCGTGAGGAGCAGGTTCAGAATTAAGATAATTAGCACAAGTGGAAAGCATTCAGCTAATCAATTCAACCAACAACAAGAGGTATATATACTATAGACTTACCTCTGTTCATTGACAGTTTATCAGCATTCCTCCACCACCCCATCTCCTCACTTCTAGTTCTATCTATTATTACCACATCCGGGGGGAGTACTCTGGGTTCGGGCCAAAATTCCAAGCTCTGAGCCCTCCCCCCGGACAGCACGCCAAATACACAAAACTTTACTCTGTTTATTTAAATGTGTATGTGAACTTGTGAAGTAGATTGTTTCAAAGCAGCTTTACAGTGATAACAGGAAAATAATGTAACAAAGGTTTTTTTGGCTGTACAGCAGCTCTAGAAGAAAACAGTGTCATTGTCCAGCTTAAGTAAGTTCAGTATTGATTCGTTTCCATTGTAAAAATCATTAGTTATTAATTTAGTTAATTTATCTACACAGCAGCTCTGGAGAAAACAGTGATGTCATCGTCCAGTTCAGTTCAGTTCAGTTCGCAGACAATGGTGTCAATGCAGGCAGATCAATCCATGCTAGTGTCCCCGACTAAGCAAGCCAGAGGCGACAGAGGCAAGGAACCCAAACTTCATCAGGTGACAAAATGGAGGGAAAAAAAAACCTTGGGTCAGTCGGGGGGCCAGTTCACCTCTGGCCAACAAACAGTGCATAATTTTTGATTAAGGTAGCATTTCAGGTCAGAAGTCAGGTTGGGTTCTGAACATTCAAAATATGTAAATTCAGTTCCATCAGGTTGAAGATCGGATTCATCACGCTGATATGGTGACAGGTTTGTTGAGGATCTGTGCCACTGGCTGTCGTGTCGATTAGGCCTTCACAGGGGATGGTCTATTTGACACAATCTCTGCTGACACTTCAGGGATGTGCTGTGGTTGTGTTTAGGTGCAGATCCTCGACCTGATCTGGATGCGACCCGGATCCGGCTGACTACGGTAGAACTCTAGCTGCTGCATTTTGGACCAGCTAGAGTTTGTTTATTAAGTGTGCAGGGCAACCACCCAGTAGAGCATTACAATAATCTAGCCTTGAGGTCATGAACGCATAAACTAACTTTTCTGCATTTGTCATTGAGAGCATATGTTGTCATTTAGATATACTTTTAAGATGGAAAAATGCTGTTTTACAGATGCTAGAAATGTGGCTTTCAAATGAAAGATTGCTATCAAAGAGCAAACCCAGGTTCCTAACTGACGACGAAGACTTAACAGTGCAGTCATCAAGGAACCAGTAAGCTCATTTGTATATTTCTTTGTAAGCCATTAGTGTTCAAGACCTCACTCAATAGTTAACTGACCCCTGGGACACTCTGTTTGCATTCCTTTGACCTTTCCTGAGAGATAACAACCAGAGTGAACCTCTTGCTCTCTTGTCTCCAAGAGTATATTGATCTGGTGGTGGTACTAAAAAAAATCACACAAAGCTGAAAATGTCACAGCATCAGCAATAGCAGTATTATTTTGTCTCAATGAATGATTGTGTGTAAAGTAGCTTCTGTTAGCCAGGATCAAACCAGAAATCCTCAGCTAACTTGTATTTAGTGCATTTTTCTAGTTCTTACAGTAATCAGCATAAACAGTGATTAATTTGCATTCTGCTAATGGTGTTGGGAATTAAGTGGTGTAATAGTTAAAGCTTCATTGGGTCATATGCATAAAAGTCACTGAAACAAAGTGCACCAGCCTTGGTCGTGTGATGATTAATAGAGATTAGATGTTTTCATTCCCTTGTTCTTTATGATTTAAGGTAGCCAGCCATTATTAACGGCAGCACTGTGCCTCATGGGGAGAGACTACAAGAGGTCATGGATTTTACTTTAGTGTAGTAAATGTGACAAATTAATCTACAGTTTAGTTGTGGCAGGTTTTATTAAGGTGACGATTCTATTCAGTTCTGCACCATTGACTAGGACATAAGATTTTAGCTTTGGTAGTATTGAATATGTCCCAGCTGAAAGATATTTTAGGCTGCAGGCATTTTCTGCTTGTGGGGACAAAGTGATGTGTCCAAAATGGTCCATCAACACTTGTGTGTCAGTCATCTTTTGGCAGAGCATCCTATTCTCCAATAGTAAAAAGAAGAATAAAGACATATATATGGTCAGTAACATTGATTGAAGGTAATGGGTCCTTTCATTTTCTCAAACACGAACAACATAGCCTTTCAATGACGTCAAGACTTTCTCAGAGACAAAAGGATAGTAGAATATAGCTGAAGCATGGCTCTCTGCTGAAAGGGTTACTTGTGGTATGAAGCAACTTCAAAGCTCCACTCCAGCTGATAGCCCCCATAAATAGCGAATTTGAAGGGGAATTTTAAATCAAAAATTGATTAATATTTCACCTCCGCATTGATTCATGCTGCCACTGAAGACATTTTCATCTCTCTGAATCGTTTGTATGAAGAATTATGATGACTTTATTCCCATGATTCATGACATCATCTCAGCATCACATCTTTTCTCACATGCTTTTTAAACTTTTTTTTTATTGTGCAGTTTTTTTTCATGTTGGTTTTTAAGACAATCTTGCTAGGTACTGAGCAGTATAGCCAGATTAATCTCCCTATTTTAAAAGAATTAGCCTTACAAATTAACAAAATTTAAAAATAAGAAGGAATGACAGACCATTTAGGCCAAAGTAGAGGTGGGCGATGCAACCAAAATCTTTTCACTTTATTTTATTTCATTATTTTATCTTTGTTATTAAAAATAAAAACAAAGATGCAAATTATAAATAACAGTACAAATACAATAAAAGTAATCGCGTTGGAAAGATCATGCGTGATGTAGGTGGAAGTACAGAGCAAGTGTTTACAAAGCGAACGTGCAAAGACTATGTCAAATGGCCTTTACCAAAAAAGGTAAAACTATGATGTTGGACGATTTTGAAGTTGGAGGAGAAAACAAGATGGAGTTGTTTTTTTTCGCTAGATAAGACACTTATTGAAACTGGAATGTTTTCCTCAAAATCCTTAATTTCTTTTCAACTGAAGAAAGAAAGACATAAACATCTTGGATGACATGGGGGTGAGTAAATTATCAGGAAATTGCTATACAATGCTATACATGTTTGGTATCATTTGAAATGTCTCAGTGCGACTGGTACAAAGGTCTCATTCCCACAGAAGCAAACCAGAAGGTAATAAAGGTGTTAAGATTTCAGAGATATTTTGCTCTCTGTAGTGGGTGAGTCCACCTTCACAGGGTCTTTCATCCAAATAGCCTTCTGGTCCCAAAAGGTGTAAACTCAGTCTAGGACCCTGATTAATGCAAATTCCCATTGTGAACACATGTTTCTATTTGAAAGAAGTTTCTGTCTTGGTCTGAGTATTTAAAGAGATGTGGCAGGAGGCTCAGGGCGCGATTCTGGAGTCAGATCAGCCCACACTGAGTGTCCAGGACACTCAGCAATGTGCATTTTTCTAATGTCAGGTATACATCTTTACTCTATTTCTGAGCATTTGATGTTTTGTATTGATCATCTTTGAATTGATTATGTAATTGGCATTATACATTTACCTGACTAATAAATTGTTACATTTGGTTTTATTCTGACTTACTCTGAAATTATTTTCTCAAGTAGATTAAGTGAAGACTTATGTTGCCGCAGATCTCCGTCCAGGGTTAAGTACATACTAGATCTCACGTTATATGGAGCATAGAGCACATCAAGTGAGATTCTAGATTTCTGACTAACTGTTCGACTTTAGTTAAGTTGTTATGCAGTTGCTTATAGGGGGCTACATGGGTACCTTTTAACAATTGCAAGCATGGATGGCATTGTTAAATTGCTTTAGCCATAACCTCTGGTTACTGTCTCAGCTTTATTCAAGTTGTTATATCTTATTAACCATAGTGGGCTACATGGGTACCTTTTAACAATAGCAAGCACCTAAATTCTAACCTAAATTTGAGGTCATATTAAAATGGAGTCAGATAATAGTTTAATTGGAATTAAACTTCTTTGCCACATTGAAAAGACCAAATGCGCAAGAAACCTTCCCCGCCCTATGGGAAACCACCTTTGGGCCTATTTGGCGGGCACTTACAGTGCAATAAGGCGCAAAGGAGAACTTAGTTCAGTACTCACACGCTGTGTAAGCACTCAGAAAATCTTATCTCAGAGCAGTGTGGAAATAAAAATATAACCGGCAAGGCTTTAAAACACATTCAAATAATAAACTTTTGTGATGACGAACATTGTGATGTTATAGAACTGCAATGTCACATGAGTGTAACCCTACCGCTGTGTTGCTAAACATTTGATATGAATGTACGTCACATTGTACATTATGTTGGGATGGAGCGTCAGAACTGCAACTGAATGCAATGTAGCATATTATTACATTCTCTCTTCAAATGTAGATCATGGAGACATTTTAATCGTTCACAATCTAAAATCAAACATCACACACCCCTACATCACTGTCAGTTTAAGTTAGAGAACTACAAGAAATGTAGTTAATAAGACTAGCTATAAGAACAACTACTATAGATATAACAACTGTTTTAATTTTTTGGATGAATCAGAAAGCCTGTTTAATCCACTTATATTTTGGATCTGCTCCCTTCATGTCATCTCAAGGGTACACGGTTTCTTATTCTGCAGCATTTTTGACAACAGATTTATACTGCGCTCAAGGTGTCTTGCATGATCTTTCTCAGTTTCTACTACAATAAAAATATTCTTTGATTGACAGGGAGCGACACATTAAAATGTCCATGTAAGTTATTGCCTGTCCTTATTCAGTTTTTGTTAAGCTGGCTGTCAACAGATGCTGTGATTTAATTATATTTGCAGAGGGACACAGAGTAACAGTGCTGAATGATCCAGTGACCAGAGAGTCACGCTTTCGGGTGAAGGACAGGGTAAAATCCATTTTCATTAAAACTGCTAGGACTCAAGTATTTGGCCTGTGTTTGCATGAATGTCTATGAAGAGATCAATAAAGAGCAATCTCCTCAAGCTCTGACAGGTAGTGTATTTGTACACATAGCTGATGGAGTTACAGCCCACCCTAGTGTGTAAAAGCCAAATAAAGGGCCTGGGATTCACTCTTAGAGCTATTTAAGAAGGCCGTCTGCACTAGACTCGCCAAATGCAATTTCATGTTTCCATCCTCAAGTTATAATGCACTAGCACACAGTTGTGCTGTCTCTTTTTGAACTTGTAGCATGCATAAGATACATATGCAAGCTTGTTTCCGTCACAGAATAAATTAATTTAAAAGATAATTGTGACTTTTTATCTCACAGTTCTGATTTTTTTTCTCACAATTATGAGTTTACATCTCGCAATTCTGACTTTTTTTCTCAGAATTGCGTGATATAAACTCACAATTGTGAGTTAGAAAGTCGAATTTTGGGAATATATTTGCAATTGTTTAGCCTATATCTCTTTATTTTATTTTCACAATTCTGATTTTTTTTTTTTTTTTTTTTTTCTCGCAATTGCAACTTTATATCTCACAAGAGTTGCAATTGCGAGTTTTAAAGTCCAATTCTGAGGGAAAAAAGACTGACTTTTTTCTCAGAATTGGAAGTTTATATCTAACAATTCTTACTTTATAACTCGCAATAGCGACATTTTATCTCACTATTCTGACTTTTTTCGCACAATTGCAAGTTTACATTTCGCAATTCTATAAGTTATAAAGCCAAAATTGACACAATTCAGACTTTTTTCTTGCAATTGTTTAGCCTATATCTTGTAATTCTGATTTTTTTCTCACAATTGTGAGATTATTCCTAACAATTCTCACTTCTTTTCTCAGAATTGTGAGATAAAGAGTTGCAATTATGAGTTATAAAGTCCAATTCAAATTTTTCTCACAATTGCGAGTTTATATCACATTGAATGGTATGTCAAGAATTGTGAGATTAAAAAGTCGCAATTACCTTTTTTATATTTTATTCAGTGGCAGAAACAAGCATTTATAGATAGGTGCAAAACATGATTAGAACATGTGAAAAAATGAGTTATAACCTCCTCTTCAAAACCAAGAGCTGTTTTGAACAGGTTCCCCAAAAAGACCACGTTTAGACATTGATATGAAATAGTGGCTTTTATGCATTATTATTATTATTTTTTTTTTTTTACATGATTAAATTTCAATGCATGCAATTATGGAGGAAACATTATGTTGTGTAAACTGTAGATAAATGTCTCTTTGAAGCATAGATGACTTATTAATCAATGCTGCATTTTATACCATTAATTCAAAGAAGGATGAGACAGATTATGTAGTGAGAAGGAGCAGTTCCATTGATTTACAGAGATGTAGTTGACTTCATCAGGCAGAACATATCCAACAGATGAATTGAGTGTGCGTGGGATATGTCGTCAAATACTTTCATGCGTATTTGAAAGCTCTAATTCAGAAGGCTTTCATTCACGTGGTTTGCTGTGCTTCCAGTTACCCACACAAAGACCTCATCTCCATGTGCCTGTCCATTTAAATGTTCTATTTTAACTGCCTGATCTTAGATAAAAAAGCGAGACATTTCCTTTTTTTCTTTCCTAATTCTGAGTGAT
This sequence comes from Megalobrama amblycephala, assembly GCF_018812025.1. Taxonomy (NCBI): domain Eukaryota; kingdom Metazoa; phylum Chordata; class Actinopteri; order Cypriniformes; family Xenocyprididae; genus Megalobrama; species Megalobrama amblycephala. Next base: position 26,391,267 of record NC_063064.1, read on the forward strand.
GAGTGCTGGAACAGGCGTCTCCTAAATTTAGCCTTGTATAACATCATGCTCCCAAACCATGTGTGTTTTCTTTTTTTCGCTCTCTGATTTACTGGAACTGTAGAGTGAAATGCCATTGAGGGACTTTGTAACCAAGGCAACAAACAATAGTGGAGCAGAATGGTCAGATTAGTGTGTGAGGAGTGAAGGGCTTAAACTTGAGATATTTTTCCTATATTTTGCTTAGGTGGGAGCCATGCTGTGAAATGACTGCCACACCTCACCCACAGTGGAGCTGTTTACAACAAAACATCATTCTGTAGCTTTAAACACAAAATTGGATGACAAGAGTGACACTGCTTTATACTGACACATTAGGGGCTGTTGACACATGATGCAATTTTTATGTAAACACATACCACTGTAATACAAGTCTATGACTGTTGTGATATATTTCACTGTTTGAAAGATGGGTTCAAGTGTCTTGTACCTAGGGGCGGGCGATAAACCGGTAGATATGATTAACTGGTTGAAATGTGTCAACCTGTAGAGATTTTGGACTATCGTCTCTATAGTTAGAGACGACTATCGCTTTATTAGGCTTGAATGGTCAAATACACACTTTTATGTGTCAAAATGCCCATTTTTGCGAGTAGCCTTGAAATCACAGTCGTTTGTGTCTTAAGTGAATGTAAACAGTAGGGCTGTAGCTAACGATTATTTTGGTAATCGAGTAATCGTTCAATTATTCTAACGATTACTCAAGAGGGAAACAAAACTGCAGAGGGCGCCAGTGGCCTGAAAATTGTTTTTCCATTTTACAACGCGATCTAATCCTTGTTTAATATTGCTTACAGCATTTATTTAAAATGTCCAATTAATCTTTAATATATGACAATTTCTTCATGACAGAAATGCTACAACCACTGTAATTTCTTGAACAAGAACATGTGGACTTAAACGAGGGCTTAAACTTTTATTTTGAAATCACGACGAGCAGTTAGCACATTGCACTAAGTAGAAACATACTGTATAATGTATTCTCCTGCGTTTGCTAAGGTTTATAGATGACTTAATTTGCAAATCTGATTAAATGTTGCGCATAGTGTTTCCAGATGAACATTAAAAGCAATCCAAACTCACAGCATATGCAGAGATGGAGTTTGAGACGCGCCACTCGTGTAAATGATAACTGTTCACGTGAAGCTGCATTTACTGTGAACAGAGCCGCTCTGAGATGCACATAAATAACCTACACGTATGTAAATAATTACAGCATATTTAACTGATTCACAGTCTTTGTAAATTCACAATAATATGCTTTATTATGATTTTTAAACAGGTTTTATATCGCGCATCCTTAGAAAAAGGTCTAATAATACATTTCATGGATTCTCGTCCGTGGAAAGCGCCACTTCCGGTATTTTACCGGTTACTCGACACGGGCAAATTGAAATCGAGGATTTTTTAAAATCGAGTATTCGAATTTAACCCTCTGGAGTCTGAGGCTGATTTGGGGCCTGGAGAAGTTTTGACATACCCTGACATTTGTGCTTTTTTCAGGTGTTCATAAACATATTAATGACACAAGTGTCATTACACTGTATTCAGCACAAACTAGGCTACCATAATATGTGAGGAACATGTGTGTACATGTTTGTGTTTTTGAAGGAATAACGTTTATGCGTGGTTACTGAAAAAACAAAAAACTTAAGTCACTGATATAAGGCCAATAAAAGTATATTAAATCTGTGTTCACAAGACTTTTGGGTATTGAAGGTTGTAGACTAGAGTTTTTGCTTCAAAATTATGTAAAAATTATGCTGACTACTCTTTCATTTATAACAATATACTGATTTAGTTTTTGTAAGACACTTTTTGCCAAGAAACACGGTATGCGTGGAGGCGTGAATCTCCATGAATAATGGCTCATTCTCACCTGTGAAGACAAAAGAATTGAATAGTAATGACCTGAAAATACTTGCATATTAATGAGGCATTTCAGTCAGGTAGGCTGTGAAAAAAAACTTCTGTGATGTCTCAAGATCATCATGGTATATGAAACATACAGAAAAATTTTATTACAATATAAAATAATGGTTTTATATTATACTTTAAAATATAATGTATTTCTGTGATGCAAAGAGTCTGAATATAGGCTTTTAGTTTAAAAGCATGCACATTTGGAGAAATATAGGATTCTCATATGTTTATGTCAATTTTCTATACAGAGGAGTTATTTTTTATTTAATATTCATTGTTATCTTTATGAGCGCTGGTGTTTGCAATTCATACTGCAGCCGGAGGGCGCTCTGTGCATTTTAGTCCACAAATTCACCTAAGAAGAAGACGATATTCCATGAATGGTGTTTACCAATTCATACTACAGCCGGAGGGTGCTAAAGAAACAAAAACTCACTTAAAACTTATCAATAGAAGAAAACAAACAGGAATTTACTGAATGTCTTCCAGAGATCGCTAACCATGGCTTTTTCATCCAGATAAACAATTTTCAAGGCAATAAATACACGATTGAGATGATGAATGCATGTGTTATCTCTGAATTTGCCTGTGAATAGCGCTGGCTCCGTGGGTGTGGCCGCATTAGTGGGTAATGAGCTGAATCACGGACTTCTGACATGGCTCTCTTTTCATACAGATTACATAAACACAGAATGTTTGTTTTCTATTTGACTTGCACGATTTAAAACCTGACATTTCAACGTTTTGTTAGACATAAGTATGAATTTTTTGTGATTAGTATTCACTAAGTTACACTTCATTTTCTGAGAACTATCAGATTGGACTTCGTTCAGAGGGAGATGAGAGATCACGCATCATGTTAGTTTTCTTTATTTTACAAAAAGCACAACATTTTGTTTTTACTCTGAGTGTATACAAATAAAAGGAGATATTCTATAGTTTCAATTGATGTATTACTTATGTCTCTATGACAAAAAATGACAGAGTATTTTAAGTCTGTTTTGCTGCAATGTGAAAAAAAACCTGCAAAACGCGCCGGTGCGTTTTTAGACCTCAGAGTGTTAATCAAGGAATTGTTACAGCCCTAGTAAATCAGTATCAGTAGGTTATTTTAGATCAGTGCATTCGGTCTTAAAGTGACAGCACCTTAATAAACCTGTTTCTGTATGTGTCATTTAATTTTAATCAGACACATCTCATTGCTATTGACTGAATCGCTTTTGTAACTTTAAATATGTATTTAATTTACACAGTGACAACTACGCAGTGTTTTTGTACATTTGATTACTTTATACAATTTGTGTAGTTTTTCTATATAGGCCTATCTAGTGCTTGACATTTTTCAGGTGGGCCTATTTAATTTGTATCTTTGTTCTGTTGTAGTTTTTTATTTCTTGAAGTTTTTCAGGTAGCTCTAATTCATTTGTGTCCTTGTATTGCAGTTTTATGTCTTATTGCTTGTAATTTGTTTCTTTGTTCATACGCATTTTACAAATTTATCTCTGACGGTTGACTTGTTTTCAGTGAGCTTGACCTTTTTTTTTTTTATCCTTTTTTTTTTACTTATGTTAATTAGGCTAGTATTCATTTTTTTTGTGATATTGAAATTGGTGATGAGGTTTATGAAATTTTAATGGTATATCATAAAAATGTTTTATTCAAAGCAAAAATAGCTATATCGTGATATAGATCTTTATCGTGAAATAACATTACCCATATCGTGATATAAAAGTTTGGTCATATCGCCTACCCCTACTTGTACCATGGACAAATGTTTTCTGGACTGGTTTTTAATGGCACTCTGTTATTGCTGAATCTACAGCACCACAGAGAATTAATGATTTGTTAAATAAGTTTTGAGCAGAGAAATGTGATGAGATTAAATCAAACTATTAATTATCTACTGATTAAGTAATGGCAAGAAAATATGCATTCAAATTAAGTTGTTCTGCATAGGAAAATATTCAAACAGATTCATAAACTCACAAGTTGTCATTCTTTATTAGTGTCAGATTGAATTAATTTCACAGATTGTACTCACTGAATCAATCAGATCAGTTACTGAATTTTCTCACTGAACTGCAAGTCATCATTGCTTTCAGCAATGTGTTAAAATGAGCCAAAGTAAAAGAGGTTCAGTATCAGTACTGACTGTTCATATGGCAATGTGTAGTTAAAGAAATGCATTTGCAATTGAGTTGTATTGGAATAGAATGTGTGAATGGCTCTTTAGGCTGTTGATGAAGCTTTGTTGATAATTGGTAGGTGGTTGTAACCCGGGGGATTTTTTATTTTTTTTTAATAGTTGCTTTTTCAAAGCTCAAGAGACTTAATTGAGGAATGGATATATGTTTCATTTAGCTATCAACTTTTCATTTGGAGTAATACAGCAGAACATGCATTAAAGGTGCCCTAGAATTAAAAATTGAATTTATCTTGGCATAGTTAAATAACAAGAGTTCAGTACATGGAAACGACATACAGTGAGTCTCAAACACCGTTGTTTCCTCCTTATATAAATCTCATTTGTTTAAAAGACCTCCGACGAACAGGTGAATCTCAACACAACACCGACTGTTACGTAACAGTCAGGATCATTAATATGTATGACCCCAATATTTGCATATGCCAGCTCATGTTCAAGGCATTACACAAGGGCAGGACGTCTGGATGTGCACAGCTGAATCATCAGACTAGGTAAGCAAGCAAGAACAATAGCGAAAAATGGCAGATGGAGCGATAATAACTGACATGATCCATGATTACATGATATTTTTATTGATATTTGTAAATTGTCTAATGTTTCATTAGCATGTTGCTAATGTACTGTTAAATGTGGTTAAAGTTACCATCGTTTCTTACTGTATTCACGGAGACAAGAGAGTCGTCACTATTTCATTATTAAACACTTGCAGACTGTATAATTCATAAACACAACTTCATTCTTTAGAAATCTCTCCAACAGTGTGTAATGTTAGCTTTTGCCCATTAGAATCAAATGTAAACATCCAAATAAATACTATACTCACAGGAATCGATGCATGCAGCATGAATGACGAACACTTTGTAAAGATCCATTTTGAGGGTTATATTAGCTGTGTGAACTTTGTTTATGCTGTTTAAGGCAAGCGCGAGCTCCGTGGGCGGGGAGCGTGAGCATTTAAAGGGGCCGCAGCCTAAATCGGCTCATATTTAATTATGCCCCAAACTAGGCAGTTAAAAAAATGAGTAAAAAAAAATCTATGGGGTATTTTGAGCTGAAACTTCACAGACACATTCAGGGGACACCTTAGACTTATATTACATCTTTTAAAAAGACGTTCTACGGCACCTTTAACAGTATATAAAATTTTAAGAGTTAAAAAAGAATAAATGTGGACAGCATAGCTCGGATAATTTGGCCTTGGAATTATTTGAAGAGAAATGTTTTGGCTCAAACTGAAATCTTTGAATTTTAATTGCAGATTGGGTATTTTGTGACATTGTAAATAACTTTTCTGAGACACATCTATGGAGATGTGTGAGAAGGCAAAAGTCTCAATTCAGTATCTATGTAACCTGATTCTTGTCTTGGAGAAAAAAAAAAACCCTGTGATATTAAAAAAGATGTCATTTATGACTTTTATTTCCTGTTGGAAATGTTTGCAGTGTTTTCTGGATGGGCTGTTTCATAGGTGTTAGATAGGTTTGGCAGACTTACTGCAGTGTGAGTCTAATAAGCTAACCAACCATTTCAAAAGAGCCTTTTTTTTTTCATTAGCAACAGCAAAAGCAAAAAATAAACGCTGTCAGATTGCACACAGTGAGCTGCGTCAGCTGGAGCACACAGTCAAACAAATGTGCACGCACACACAAGCTCTACTGGTATTAGCGTAGCACGACTAACGGGGGCGTTAGTCCTCCATTAACCAAGCTGTTTCTCACCTTCATCGCTCAGCACTCCTCATCCTCCCACCGTGCTGACCTCTGTCATCCATTCAGTGACTCATCCCTCTCTTTCTCTCTTTCTCTCTGCAGAGCTGTTCGCTCCAATCACACTGTGTACTGACATAAAAACACTGACTAGCCACTGTCCAGTTCTGTCCAACACTATAGAAATGCACCTTCATTTATATTTAGGCCGCGGGAAAGAAAAAAAGCTCTTACACTCAATTGACTGGGAGAGATAATCGAGCGAGGAGGGCTCTTTCACCCATGTGGGTGTAAGGATGCTGGAATTCATCCTTTGTAAAGCCTGGTGGGGCTGTTTTGAGCAGTGAAACGGCTTTCAGCTCTATTAACATATGCGGCAGAGGGCATTTTTGTTGGCTCACAATGCTGGTCTGAAAGCTTACAAGAGCAGCAGTCATTCTTTCATCTTTCACTCTGGATATGACTGCCTTAAACGGCCTTAACACCTTGTAATGAAATAACGTGGATGATAGCTTCATTACATGTGCATATGCACATTACACAAACTTAACTAGGGGAAAAGCATTAAAAATCTACAGTATGTGAAGCCATTCCATGTGTTTTTGTCCTAACCAGTCACAAGGATTGACAGGACATTTTGCAGATTGGTTCCTGGGTAGCAGTGAATCTCATTGGTTGTGGTTGCGTCATGTCACGCAACAGTTTTGCATTCAGTGTAAAACAACAAATTGCATGTCACTGGAAACTTTGGGTCAGGACTGCAGGAGTGTAGGCTAAAGATAAAGGATATGTAATTGTTTTTAATATACAGTTGTGGCCAGAATTATTAGCCCCCTTCATAAATATGATCAAAGATGACTCTAAAAATAAATCTGCATTGTTTATCCTTTTGATCTTTAATTCATAAAATGAGTAAAAATCTAACCTTTCATTGAAGGAAAAGAATTGAAAGTGGGGGGCAAATAACATTAACAAATAAATGTTTTTCTCCAAAACACATTGCCCACAATTATTAGCACCCCTAGAATTTTTTATGAGTAAAATATCTCTGAAGTATGTTCCCATTCATATTTAAATTTTTTTAGCTCACCGGGGTGATCATGAACATGAAATTGTCCAGCCATGACTTCCTGTTCCACAGGAGTATAAACATGAGGAAACACAAAGGCCAAATTCCCTTAATCATTCATCACAATGAGAAAAAAACAAAGAATACAGTTCTGATGTGTAGCAAATGATTGTTGAGCTTCACAAAATAAAAAGTGGCTGTAAGAAAATAGCTAAAGCATTGAAAATCCCCATTTCCACTATCAGGGCAATAATTGAGAAGTTCCAATCAACTAAAGATGTTACAAATCTGACTGAAAGAGGACATGTGTCTAAATCATCCTAATGCGCAGTGAGAAGGAATGTTTAAGTGGCCAAAGACTCTCCAAGGATCACAGCTGGAGAATTGCAGAGATTAGTTGAGTCTTGAATCTCAGAAAGCCTAAAAAAAATTATCAAAAGCACCTACATCCCCACAAGATGTTCGGGAAGGTTTCAAGAAAAATCCTCTGCTTTCATCCAGAAACAATCTCCAGCATATTCAGTTGTCAGACAAGACTGGAACTTCAAATGGGACGAGCTTCTATGGTCAGATGAAACTAAAACAAGAGCTTCTTGGCAGCAAACCCACCAGATGGGTTTGGTGCACACATGGATAAAAAGTGCCCCATGTCCACGGTCAAATATACTGCTGGATCTTTAATGTTGTGGGCCTATTTTTCTGCTGGAGTTCATGGACAACTTGTTCAGATATACCGTATCATGGATTCTGTCAAATACCAACAGATAAAAAATCAAAATCTGACCACTTCTGCTAGAAATCTTATAATGGGCTGTGGTTGGATCATCCGTCGGGACAATGATCCAAAACAAACATCAAAACCAGCACAAAAATGTGTCACTGAGCACAAAATGAAGCTTCTGACATGGCCATCCCAGTCCCCTGACCTGAACCCTAAAGAGAATGAGTGGAGTGAACTGAAGAGAAGAAGCACCAACATGGAACTGGGAATCTGAAGGATCTGGAGAGATTCTGTATGGAGGAATGGTCTCTGATCTCTTCTCGGGTGTTCTCCAAACTCAGAGCTGTTATCTTGGGCAAAAGGAGGTTGCAAAAAGTATTGAATAAAACGGTGCTAATAATTGTGGGCAACATGTTTTGGAGAAAAACATTTATTTCATAATGTTATTTCCCCCCCACTTTCAATTCTTTTCCTTCAATGAAAGGTTAGATTTTTGCTAATTTTATAAATTAAAGATCAAAAGGATAAACTGCAGATTTATTTTTAGAGTCATCTTTGATCATATTTATGAAGTGGGCTAATAATTCTGGCCACAACTGTATATATATATATATATATATATATATATATATATATATATATATATATATATATATATATATATATATATATATATATATATATATATTAATATGCATATTTTTCACCACATTCTTAATATTTTAAACAGTATGTTAACTTTAAACATCTTTGTTTTCAATTACATTTTGCTGTTCTGGACATTTTATAATCAGTACATCTCCTTTCCCTGTGTTTTTATGTTAATTATATTATTTTAATTTCTCAGAGCAGCAGGATTTGTTTGTGATGATAAAAAGTACAGGGTCACTTTCCTGTGTTGCTTAATCTGTTTTCTCAGGTCTTAAATTTAGGGGCAGAAAGAGAGAGAGACAGAGTGAGTGAATGGAAGAGAGGGAGGGAGAGAGAAAGTCCCTACTGTTCTTGGGTAAGAGCTGGCAGTCACCCTTTTGAGCGTCCAGGACAGATTTTTGCAGACAGGATGTGTGAGACATGCTTCAGTTCCCAGAGCACCACGTGTGTGTGTTCGTGTGTGAATGCGTATGTGCATATAACGGAGGAGTACACTTTTTGAGTTTAAATAAAACCATAAAAATATGTCATTACTTAAAATAAAATAAAGTATCATTTATTTTATTTGAGGTACTTGCCAAGGCAACATTTCTAATTTTCATTTAGTTTAATTTGAAGTTCTAAAAGAACTAAAACTTAATAAAAACAATATTTAAAAAAACATTTTATATAATATAGACATATATTTAACTCTTTCCCTGCCAGGGTTTTTTTTTTTTTTTTTTTTTTTTTTAGCAAGCACCAGCATTTTCACAAAATTTTCATGGCCCCCAGAATATTTTATTATATGAATATCTGAACATATGTTCGAATATATATCAAAATACAGAACAGAGCATCTGCTTAAAAAAAAAAACAACTAGCTTCATGCATTCTTGAATGTGGCTAAGTTTCATAAAAAAAGGAACATTTTGAACAAAAAGCTGAGAAAATCGTGTTTTTGTAAAAGGCTACGTCCGGATCGGATTCAGTGAGATGATCAAAACATAGATGGAGTTCGTCAACACCACGAGAGCTTGCACAGTCCTATACCTCGTCCTGGGTCGACTTTTCATTCGGTAACGTTAGGCAGTTTTAATTTATATGCGGTTTAATGATCGCGTTGTTTTACATGTGTGTAAGCAATGCTTCTGTCACTTGTTTCTGCTTTTGCTTTGCTTGTTTTTGGATCCAGAGATTCTTTTCTATTTCAGAAGATGCATAATAGCCCCTACTGTATAACAGTGAAGACAAGAAAAAACTCAAAAATTACAAAACATGACAAAAAACTTTAAAATGAAAATGAAAAGAGAAAATAGAAAAATAACAATAGAAAAAAACTATAATAGTATATAAATGATACTAACACTAATGTGTTTGCGCATTCTCCTTTTCTGTTGAAATCACATTGCCTGTTGTCTTATTAATTAACATCACTTTAAGCTTTGTAATATCTGAAGGTGAAAAAGATATAAGCAACAGCATGTCTGGGCGACAAAGAAGAGCAACATAAAATTATTGGCTTGCCAATGCACAGCGATAACACCACTAAAATAATCAGGCCATGAGAATACATAAAGGCCCAAGTAACTCTTGCAAATTTCAGTCTTTGGCTCTCTTTCCGAGTCTTAATGTGTTTGTGGGCTGCGTCCAATCTAATTACAGCATGTTCCAGCACTCTGTGATGTTCAAAGACAGAACACCAAGTAAGACCTAAGATGATGGATACAGAAATTAGTCATATTAAGACACTAGATAGCTTAAGATGGGAAGTCAGAAGCTGAACCTGAACAAATAAAATGTGTTTTGTATTGAAAGTCGACTTATAGCCTCATAAGGTTCAAAATGACATCTGTTGAGAGCATGTGGCGATGATATTAATGAAATAAACAAGCTGATATGCCTCAGTTGGCAGTGTTTGTTTCAATTTCTCTGCGCACGTCTGCAGTGGCTCACTTAAAGATATGTTTAGATCATTATTTATTAATTTGCTTTTCTATAATATGGAATTTGAAGTTGATTTGTATTAGCTATTGCTCAGTATTCTCTGTTTTATTGGCAAATAAGTATCTTTTGCCTCTGTTGTCTCAATCTGGACTCATTCCTGGTTGACTGCTTATTTTTTCCTCTGTAAACCCTGCATCTTTTCCATTATTATGTGTCACAATGTTTCTGACAGATTTAGTTTGAAATGCTGTCTTCTTGCTTTGTGAGTTAAAGTGATTTTCCCAAAGGAGTTGGGTCTTTTGGATTTTGGAGATGTCTCTATACAACATGAGAAAGTTTTTCACAGCTCTCTGTTAATAAGACCACATATTGTCACATATTGTAATTCCTCATAGATAAAGAAATGTATATCTATATATTTATGAACATTTTTCTAAAGAGCTTGAATTATCTTTTTATGCTTGCCAGGCATAATTTGCTTTTAACTTTCTCTTTTTCCAAAAATATTATATTTTATATTTTAAAGGAGACCTATTATGCCCCTTTTCACAAGATGTAATATAAATCTCTGGTGTCAGAATGTGTCTGTGAAGTTTCAGCTCAAAATACCATTTATTATAGGTTGTCAAATTTGCCCCTATTTGGGTGTGAGCAAAAACACATAGTTTTTGTGTGCGTCCCTTTAAATGCAAATGAGCTACTTTCCTGAAGAGGGCGAAGCTTTAACAGCTTCTGTTGCTAAACATCAACAAAACTGGAAAATCTCATGCAGCCAAAATGATGATTGTCAGTAACGGTGTTCAGCCTTACATTGTTCAAACCAGAGTTGGACACTGATGGAGAGACTCAGGAAGAAGTTACAACTTTTAAAATGCAACTGGATGTTTCTGAATGGTTAGTGGATAAATGTATATAGTTGCTGTGGAGTTGATTAAACTCATCGACTAGCATGTGCCATCACGTTAATCTTTTGTGCAAATCAAGTGATGAATTGACCCTCGTTTGTGAAGCAGTTGAAGGCATGGCAACAACACTTGTTTCCTGTTTGATTAAGCATCAAAGACTCATGCAGCATCTACCAAGCACAAGAAATCTGTGAGTGAATCCTATGATGACCAAAAAGTAATATTTCCATTTAGAGTTATGAAACATGCTATACATGAAGATGGTGCAAGCTTCCCCTTGTGACTGGACACCAAAGACCAAACAGCATCAGCCATGCAGCAATGCAGTATGACTCTCTTCAGTGATACATAATACTAATGCTAAGTCAGTCTTAATGAGTATTTCATCTCTAGCCACTATACTCTTCTATTAGAAGAAGGATTTCCACAACATAAAGAGAAATAGGAATGAAAGCTACAAGGCAGCGCTTTCAAGATTAAAATGGGGGAAATATCAGATGGCTCCTTCATCTCCTTTTGAAGGGAATAGGCAAACAAAGCCTTAATTAAGAGAATTGCCAGTTATCATATGAATGACTCCTGGCCTGTTTGTTTGTTCTCATTTGTGAACCAAAAACATTTAAAGCATATCCCGTTGTACTGTAACGACAGTACCTTAAAGTAGTAAAGAAATCAACTAGTGTAATTACTTTGTTGCAGCAGTTTTCCACCAATGCTGCCAAAGTGGATTTGTTATAAAAATACTTTTTACCTATACCCTCATAGGTGAAATTGCTTCAATATATAGTGTTCTACATTGAAAGGAAGATAATGCGAAAGCAGGCACTATCCATTATGTTTTATCAGTCATCTGTGTCTCTGCACAGGAAATAATACATATGAGTAGATGCAGAACTGAGTTAACCTGAAATATAAACAGTTTCTGCTGCACACAATAGTCTATTTGGTCCCATAATACTTTAGTGCGCTCTCCATTGTGCAGGCAATCAAATTGGTGCCTTCAAACTGTGAAAAAAGACTATTACTCCTCAGGCTCTGTGGATTTGCCTTTTTGTGTGGTTTGAAACTTTATCTGTCTCGTCCTGTAGTGCAAAATGCATTAGTGTTAAAACAGTAATTGCTGGGATTTGTTTCTTGTCACCTCTATGGAGTCAACATCTGTTACCACCATGAAGAGCTGACGTCGAAGAGGAGCTTATTAACTCAAATATTTCTCTCCGTGTCTTACTGTCTGTTTATTTCCGTCTGAGAAAAATAAATCAGTTTCTTTTACATAAGAGAAGAGGTCTGCATACATTGATAATAAGGAATGATATAATATTAGATTAGTTGTGTCCATTCTTGAGCAAGAAGTAAACTCTGCAGAGTTGCCTTTGAAGGATAAATAAATATGATACATTTTATATTACAGTATAATAATTTTGTGTTGTTTTATCTCATTTCTGTTATTAAAAATAAGAAAAAAGAAGGAAATTACAAACAATAGGACAAATACAATATAACAAAAATAAGAATTCAGTTAAGTTTTTAAGGTAAAATAGGTTTATTTAAAATTTAGTTAGAGTTAGTACAGAAATGTAATAATCAAATGTAAAAATAAAATATTGCATAGTCATCTCTGTATGAATTAAATATAAATATATTCTTGCTAAAGCTAAAATAAAGCTATTCAGGCTATTCTCTTTTGTTTGATTCACATTAATGACACAGAGCAGCAGCATTAGGCTGCTGTCACTTTTAGACCAAACCCATGGATCCATTATACTGATACGCATCCAGTTTACACCCAACTGTTTACGTTCACTTGAGATATAACCGGCTATGTTTGCATGAATACTCCACACTATGGGCATTTTGACATAATTGCGTGTGTATTTGACCATTCAAGCGCAATACGATGTGAAAGAGAACTAAATTTGCAATCGCATGCTGAGAGACCCAGCTTTCTGCGTGTGCACCGCTTTGAGTACATTTTCACTGCTTATTGTGCTTAATAACTTTTTAACTCAGAAACTCATTGTAGTCCCTACCAGCCGTTTATTGTAGTCCTTAAAAAGAGAAAATATCTCCCTTTGCATTGAACTTTGAGCGTCATAACTTTGCAGATGTTGTTTATGCTCAAACAGAAACATTGCACACCAGTAAGTGAAATTATAATCAAGGACCCCTTTAATGAAAAGGATATTTCTGAGTCAAAAATGCCCTTTATGCTTGATAGGCTGGGAAGTATTATTGGTGCATATTGAGTGAGGCAAATGAGAGTGCAGTTACCCCTGAATAATGTAGAATTAGCCATTGATTAGTCATATTATTGATTTCCTTTTATAAGTTACTTGGTTCCATTTTCCTCAAAGCCTTTTCTAATGGCACAAATGGGGACTTCAATTCCAGGAGGAAGCTCAGCAGGAAATGAACACAATTAATCTTATACACTATTAAACTAAACTTCTTAGCTGGTTACAGAAGTGGGGTAAATGGAATGGAATATGAGAAGATATTCCAGAACAGAATAAAACTGAACTGAACTTGTGTGCATTTGTTCATGTAGTTGTAATGCAGATGGTGCAGTCTTTGCCAGCTGACACTGTAAGACACATCTAACTATATTTAGCATGTGAGAGGCAGACTGTACAACTACAATATAGAGGACAGCGATAGGGAAGAGAAGCACAGTGTACTGCAGTGCTCCCCACAGGCCTGTGTGCACCTGTCATAGCTGAATACCTTTATATGAGCATGGTAGGACAGGTGCATGGATGCATGACATGATCTTTAAAATGAGGACTCATTTAAAGTGCATTTGAAAATGCAGAAATTTGGTAATTATAAACAGTACATTCTAGAAGGAGATGATTGAATTCATTAGATGTTGAATGCTTCTGGGTTTGCTAAGAAAGTATTTGTAAAAGGTTTTATCATGAAAATGATACTTGAAATTGATCAGATGAATCTGAAAACACGTTCACACTCCTTCCAAAGGGATGCCAAGCACACTAGAATTTATAGCCTGTAATTTGTCTCTCCTCTCCTGACTACTGCAGTCAGCAATCCGAATGGACCTTCAATTACTGTGGAGCCTGCATTCAAACTGACTTCATTATTATTTATCTGCCGTGTGAGCTTAAAATATTTCTTGTAATGTCAATTTTATGCAAGCCAATTAAAAAGTGTGTAGCTGAAGCAGCATACGAGGCATAGACATCTAATGAGATGAGTGCGTGCACGCGGTGTGCGCACTCATAAACTCTTCGTTCTGTAATGAAGAGACATATTTATGGCAGCGATTTTGGAAAACATCCTTTGGAGTCACTGAAAATGTGCAGGCGTCACTCCTCGCAGCCCTGTTAGATTCATTTGACCATCTTGCAGTGGAATTGCCATCGATGTTAAACGTAGCAAAAGATGTGTGAAGAGCATATAAAATCAAAGCAAATACATAATTCTTTCAAATGAGACTGTACAGTCTGACAGAAGTCAATGATATATCAATGCACATAAAAATGATCCCTTGCTAGTTTTATTGCTGGAAGTTGCTGTTCAGTGTGTATATTATGTCAATGTTGGTAAGAGAGCAGTCTGCTGTTGTCATGGAAATACTGGAAAGTGTGTTAGTATTTGTCATCACCCTGTTTATGCTTGTTGCCAGATCTTCTGGTGAGCATAAATGAATCTGTCTGATGTTGTTGCAGAATGTAAATGCGGTGTGTTTAAAATGCTAAATCGGTCACATGGTCACTGCACACGCACTTTAGACCTTCACAACTTTTTCTCAGTTGTGAATAAAAAAAGATTGTGAACTGCATGTAATTATCAGGATGTCTACAAGAGAGTAATAATAAATATAATCATGGAATCATTAAAGAGGCCATATTATGCCCTTGATTTTGTCTCTTGATTTTGTTTTTGGGGTCTACTAGAATACACTTGAATGTTTAAAAAACACACTTTATTTTTCATTTTACATGGTTGCAGCACCTCTCTTCCCAGTCTGTCAGTAACACTCTGTTTAGTTTCCTGTCTCTATGAAGCCCCTCTTTCTGAAAAGCACAATGAGCTCTGATTGGTTGGCTGGACCAGTGTCTTTGATTGGTCAACCACTTTGAGCGTATTTTGGAAATATCACACTCCTTACCATAATCGCAATTTCAACACACTAATGCAACTCAACCAGGATTTTTTAATTATTTAAATGAGTAATATTGTGCCATGTACATTCCTGGAAGAAAACTCAAGACTACAATCGAGGAGTTTCAGGGAGTGCAGAAACAGTGCTTACTGATATAGAGAAAGATCATTCAGAATTAATACTGCTGATAATATGCTGATTTGGTGCTCAAGAAATTTCTTATTATCAATGTTGAAAAAAGTTGTGATGCTTTGTATTTTTATGCATTTATTTGAAATATTTTTCTCCAATTTTTTTGTAAAAATGTGAAGTCTTCACTTTTGAGTTCAAAATGGTAACTTAAATGGTTAGTTCACACAAAAATGAAAATTCTGTCATTAATTACTCAACCTCATGGCATTCCAAACCTGGAAGACCTTTGTTCATCTTCAGAGCACAAATTAAGATATTTTTGATGAGATCCAAGAGCTCCCTGATCCCTCCATAGACAGCAATTGAATTACCACTTTCAAGTAAGTCAAGAATTACCACTTTCAAGTTTTAGTAAAGACATCGTTAAAATAGTCCACTTGACTACAGTGGCTCAAACTTAATTTTATGAAGTGACGAGAATGCTATTTGTGCGCAAAAACAAAACAAAAATAACGACTTTATTCAACAATTTTTTCTCTTCCCTGTCATTCTCCTACGCTGTTGACATAGTAAACACAGTACAGAGCCCCGTGTTTACATCTGAATACCAACTCATTATTGGCCAGCTTCACACGCATGCGTCGTGCTGCTCACGTGATCAGCCAATACTGTCGCGTTCTGAAGTAGAACACAGAAGCACCGCACTGTCTATACTACGTCAACAGCGTAGGAGAATGACAGGGAAGAGAACCCAATAAAAAAACCCAATAATTTGTTGAGTAAAGGTTGATTTTTGTGCACAGAAAGTATTCTTGTCACTTCATAAAATTAAGGTTGAACCACTGTAGTCACATGGACTATATTAACAATGTCTTTACTACCTTTCTGGGCCTTAAAAGTGGTAATTAAATTGCTCTCCATGGAGGAGTCAGAGAGCTCTCGAATTTCATCAAAAATATCTTAATTTGTATTCCAAAGATGAACAAAGTCCTTACGGGACATGAGGGTGAGTAATTAAAGAATTTTCATTTTTGAATGAACTAACCCTTTAATGCATCCTTGCGTAATAAAAGTATTAATCTAAAAAAAGAAAATCTTACTGACCCCAAACCTTTGAAAAGTAGTCTATATTAGCATTTGTGAAGCATTTGTCTCTTGATCACTAAGCTGCACTGAGGAGCTCTGCACATTGCTGTACATTCACAGTGCATTTACACAATTCCCTGTACTCTCAGCCTTATGGTCTTAAGTTGGATGTGTAATTGAATAATCTACATACATTCCAATGTATATCAGCTGTCCTCTACTGAGCCTGGGAAAAGGTCTTCTGTCTTCTGTTCCCATGCATTACTGACAGCTAAACTGTCTCTAACCCTGGACATTATAATAAAAAAAAAAAAAATACTATAAGACCTTAGAGCTTTAAGAACTTTACATCATTAGCAAGTTAAAGAAGAAAACCTAAAGCACTGACCAGATGTACTGAAGACTCTCTACATGACGATGGTGATTAGATTCTCTATGTAGTCGACTCACAAAAAAGTAGGGTAAAGCTTCTGCTGCCATACCGTAGCACTCTGTGGTTTTCTCTATCTTACACAATCATCCACAGAACAAGATTAATGCAGAGAGAGATTTCTTTTGTCCCAGAAAGTTTCAACAGCGCAGTGCCAACCCTGCCAGCCACAAAGGTGTTGTTTGTGTATATGCTGTATGATGCATGAATTGCATTTTTCATTCTCTAACAAAATGATCAGTAATAATGGAGTATACCACTGCAAATCACACAGCCAGAGGAGAGAGAAGGATAGAGAGAAGAAGAGAAAGCCATGCAGAGGAAAGGAATAACAATAAGGAATCGGAGGAGCCTTGGTTCAACAATACACAGGGAATAACTGAGAGGAGCAGTCGTTCCAGAGCCGGAGAGCTCCCAGCCTGTGAGAAACTGTCAGAGAGCTGCGCTAGACAGAAATAATTGATAGAGCGTTCCTCTCTTATTTCACCCTGCTCATTATTTTGTGTGTTCCTCCACTGGTCCAACAATGCAATGAGGCTTGGAGCTTCTCGTGAAGGCAGCCACTCTATTAGTGCCCGACTCAAACATCTCATCACGTTTGAAACTGGCCTCAGAAAGTCTTTGAAAAACACTCCAATGCCCAAACAGGATAGAGTGAAGCCCAAATGACAGTGGATGGACAGCAGATGCTCCTTTATCAGTACTCACATTTTTACTCAGATTTGTAAGCAAGAATGTGCCAGGGGGAGCTGTCTAGAGATGAGATCTGAGAGTCACATTGACTGAAGACGAAAACAGAGGACAACTAAGCTGGACAAAGTCTTCAGTGACGTGTCAGTGATGTTCAGTGGCCATCTAGAGGCCTGGCACAAACAATATATATTCTTCAGTTAGGGGGTCATATTTGCATCCTGGAAATTGATTTATTTAAATATTCATTCATTTATTATGCTGTTGCCCGTTTATGTCAAATACTGTAACTGGAATTTTTGCCTATATATCATCCATAAAGGAAAATCATACTGTGCTTTAAAAAATAATAGCACATCTCTCTTCAGCAATCTGCATGATTTGAGGTATTATATCTGTAGTATGTGCATGATGAATTGCTAACTGGATTTTAATACTTGGGGTTTTGTTTAAATCCCTAATTCTAAGTATGAGCATGTACTTATAATTGGCCTGTTCCCGTACAAGATTATACAGCTCTCTGCTGGCTACCATTACATTTTCATCAGTATTTTAAGCCGTTGAATCATATCACCGTTTTGCTGGTTGTGTTTTTTTTAGGAGTATTTTCAATGTTTTATTTGATTTTATTTAAAACCATTTGATATTAGTAATACATCTAAAAACACCCTTTTCTGAGATAGTGAACACAGATATCTGACAGCTACAGCTCACTACTGTTTAGAGGCTAAACTCATAGCTAGATAGGCTTACATGCATATTATGTTGTATATCAGATTTTACACCTTGTCTACACTGGATACGACAGTCGTTGCATTGCTCTGCAACAGCTTGAGGCTGTCTACACTGTAAAAAAAAAATCAGTTAAATTTACTGTAAAAAAAACTGGCAGCTGTGGTTTGCAAGAAATTTACCGCAAAAAAGCAACATTTTAGGTTTTACAGATTTAACTTAAATTTACAGTAAAAAACATATTTCATTAACTGACATAATGTTAATTTACCAACCTAGTATCTGTTTTGTACCTTTATATATACCGACAACCACCAAAAACAGGTGGTGATGAGAAAGTCACATGATGAATCAAAGCTCATCACAGGCAGCTTTTCCACAAGCTGAGAAAGTATATACTAATATATAGAAGGTGCACGGTGTCATTCACACAAACACTATACACCATTTACTATACATCATTCACATAAACACTATACACCATCACAGTTAAAGGTGCTACAGAGGATGTTTTGTTTTATACATTTTTGCAATATTACTTGAAACTGTCTTTACTAACTGATAAAAGACTATTTATTAGGTGCACTGAAAGGAATAATATTAATATACATCATCTGTGCAGGAGGTAGGGCCTTAAATACATCAGCTAATCGTTTACGCGATCATCGCTTAAACGATTGGCCCTCTGGCTTGTCAATCACTGCCATGACGTTCCTTGTGAGAGACGTGCACGGCTGCGCGCTCCAGTAACTTTCCACACTCCACAGGCGCCGCATGCAATGTTTTTGTCAGGAGACAGGAGTAACAACTGCAGATTATGAGTTACCTGCGGTGAGTCCGACATAATGAATCCACTAACACGACACGGCGAATGCCGGTGGTAAACACTCGTGTTCCAATACTCGTGCACGAGTTTTGGGAGGCGTTCCCTTGAAATGAGCTGTGAAGGAGGGGGGTTGTTCTTACGCATGCAGTCATTTTAAAAACTCACTAACGGTCTTTGGATTCTCAGTCGACGAAAAAATCCTCTGTAGCACCTATAACTAAACCATAAACTAAATTTAACAGTATTTTACTGTAAAATTACATTAAATGTACAGTTAGATCTATTACAGTAGTCACTGTATATAGTACGGAAACTTTTTGTTAACCAATTTTTAGTCTTTTACCATTAAAATCATGAACATTTGCAACATTTGCAAATCCATTTGTTCTTCATGTCAGAAGTAGCATGTGTGCTTGGCGTACGTCCGATATAGAAGGGGGGCATCAGTTTATTGTCTGAAATTTGTTGTGTCGCGTCACGCAGCGCCATGTCGCATCCAATGTAGACAGCATCACTGATTATAATGGGTTCTATTTGCTTTTGTTGTATCGCGTCACGCGTCAAAACATTTGAAATATCTAGTGGACTTTGGCCACATTTAATTGTATTTTTGCCCCAGTCCCTGGTTAATTTGACCCAGCTCAGTGTGCAGTAGGATCTCAAAGCGTCTCTGGATCAGATGTCTAAACCCACCTGCTGTAAGCCAATCTGTGGGCCATCAGAAGCTCAGCGATCTCTGTCTCGGCCTATCTGTGGCCCAACCTGATGTCATGTATTTACAAACTAAAGGCAGATGGGACTGATAGAGGGAGGCACAGATTTTGCCAGCTCTGAAAACTGGAGAAGATGGTGTGATTATGAGATCGAAGTTTCAGCTGGTTGGGTAGCACAATGCCGCAGGATACACGAGATGCTCGATTACTGCAAACCACCCTTCCTGAGAGATGCAGATGCTGGTGTGTGAATAATGAATACTATTGTCTTCTCTTTTTGTCTCTTGTCATTTTATCAATCCTCATGACTCATGATTGATGTGTGTAGCGAGACTATCTCTCTTATTTCTCTCTCTTTCCCTTGCTTATTCCCTACATGAGATTATTATCGTTCCCTCTCCCCTAGTTTCTATTTTTTGTATTTCTCTACGGTCTGCAGAAAGGTTGAAACAGAGTCTAATGTACCAGCCACTGGGTTTAATTAGCATTCACAGTGCCCTTGGGAAAGCAAAGGAACTTTCATTTCTTTTTTCTTAGAAGTTTCCTGTTTCGAATTAAGTTCTGGATCGCCTGATTTCTTTCGAGAGGCAGTAATGAGGAGCTGGCGATGATGTTGCAGAATGCCACTGTATTCTTCCTCCTGCTCTCTCTCTATCTGTTTCTCTTGATTCCTATTGCTCTCTTCGCGTCTCCAAAAACCTCATGAGTTTTCGGCCAATTAAGTTCTTTGCTTGTTGCGCAGAGGAACGCTTCGTGAAAAGAGAGGAATGCTCTGTGGACCCTGATACATTTGAATAGGGACTGGTCTTGCAATTATTCAAAATGTATTATGAATTACGTTATTGCAATTGCATCAATCGAGAGATGAAACCAGGCCAGGAAATTGAAGACAAATTGCTTTTCTTGTGTATCATCTTTTAAATGCACGACAGCATTTATTATACCTAATGTATGTCATTTTACATCATTATTTACATATTAGCATGGAGTAGAACTACAAAATGCTTATTCAAATACGAAAACTCTCACAGACGATCAATATTACACAAACCCAGGAGGATTAGCATTAGAGTATGAAGATTCAAGAAAAACAATAAGGCGTCTCAAGATGTATAGCATTTATTTTCATTAAACATAAACAGTACCTTATCCTTAAGTAGGAACATATAATAATATAATATATTGATCATAAAAAGAAGAATTAATATCCTAGAGGAAAAATCTAGTGTGTCAGATGTTTGGCTCTCAACCTGCATTCTTTAAATAATTTTTTCTGTCAGCAGAAAATCACTGATGAAACAGAAGCTGATGATATTGGCTAGAGCACACAGGCCACTGTAAAACATCTCAGAGTATTGATCAACATATCTGCCCTCTTCCAAAGACCTGCAGGCCAGATTCCTTGATGATAATGCTTAATACACATTATATACATTCTGTGCTTGTGCCAAACGGCCCATTATGCTGTGTTAGTAATATCAAAGCATATGGATGTGGAGAGAGTGTGCTATAAATGAGCTTTAAGAGTGCAACACAACATAGGGAACTTTACATTGTGCCAAACTGGGAAATGAATAATAGTGAATCTACATATGATCAAAGTTAACATGTAAACCCATGCAATTACTTAAATATTGCATTTATAATTATGCTATTTCTATTACTGTATTGAATTTTTTATGGCATTAATGCATTTATTTAATTAGTAAATTATAAAGAAAGACCCACTTTATGGATCGTCCACACAAATTGCTAAACCCAATAATTACTTAAAGGATTAGTTCAGATCAGAATTCAAATTTCCTGATAATTTACTCACCCCCATGTCATCTAAGATATTTATGTCTTTCTTTTTTCAGTTAAAAAGAAAGTAAGGTTTTTCTGGAAAACATTCCAGGTTTTTTCTCCATATAGTGGACTTCAACAGGGTTCAACAGGTTGAAGGTCCAAAATGCAGTTTCAGTGCATCTTCAAAGGGCTCTACTACTGAATAAGGTTCTTGTCTAGCGAAATGATCATTTTTTCTAAAAAATAAAAAAAAAAGTCTTGCATATAGCTAGCTAGAATATAGCTAGTCTTGCACTAGCTCTGCGATGCGCATCGCATTACATAATCACGTTGGAAAGGTCACGTGTGACATAGGCGGAAGTACCGCGGTAGGGCAAAAAACTCAGACATCATTGTTTTACCCTTTTTTGTAAAGGCTGTTTGACTTAGTCTTTGCACGTTTGCTTTCTCACTTGCTCGGTACTTTCGTCTATGTCATGTGTGACGTTTCCAGTGTGATTGCGTAATGTGTGGCGCATCACATAGCAGTGCAAGACGTTAAAGACGGTTAAAAAGTATATAATTTTTTTTTTTTTTTTTTTTAAGATTTTTTTTTTTCGATAGATAAGACCCTTATTTCTTGGCTGGGATTGTGTAGAGCCCTTTGAAGCTGCAGTTTAGACCTACAACCCATTGAACCCCAGTGAAGTTCACTATGGAGAAAAATCCTAAAATGTTTTCCTCAAAAACCTTAAAGGTCCCGTTCTTCGTGATCCCATGTTTCAAACTTTAGTTAGTGTGTAATGTTGTTGTTAGAGTATAAATAAAATCTGTAAAATTTTAAAGCTCAAAGTTCAATGCCAAGCGAGATATTTTATTTAACAGAAGTCACCTACATCGAACGGCCAGTTTGGACTACATCCCTCTACTTCCTTCTTTAATGACGTCACTAAAACAGTTTTTTGACTAACCTCCGCCCACAGGAATACACAAGAGTTGCGTTTGTAGAGTGTGTTTGTTGCCATGTCGTCGAAATGCTGTTATTTTCATCCCGCGGTCCAATCACCGGGTCTGATTCCGGCTCAAATTGATAGGGTAAAATTAAGGACATGTTTACAATAACACTGAGCGCATGCATCTCCACGTTATGGTAAGAGGCGTGACCTTTCCGGGCAAGGTGCGCTAAACTGCTGTCGAATCACAACACAGGAACCGCTGGCACAATCAGAACTCGTTACGTATTTCTGAAGGAGGGACTTCATAGAACAAGGAAGTCATCAGCCCGTTTTTATGACAGTGGAAACAGCGGTATACAGATAAGTAAATTATGTGAAAAATACTGTGTTTTTTTACACGCGAAACATGAACACATGTTATATTGCACACTATAAACACAATCAAAGCTTCAAAAAAACACGAAAAACGGGACCTTTAAAGGTGATAGAGAGGATTTTTTCGTCGACTGAGAATCCAAAGACTGTTAGTGGTTTGAAATGAGCGCATGCATAAGAACAACCCCCCTCCTTCACAGCTCATTTCAAAGGAACGCCTCCCAAAACTCGTGCACGAGTATTGGAACACGAGTGTTTACCACCGGCATTCGCTGTGTCGTGTTTTTTGGATTCATTATGTCGGACTCACCGCAGGTAACTCATAATCTGCAGTTGTTACTCCTGTCTCCTGACAAAAACATTGCATGTGGCACCTGTGGAGTGTGGAAAGTTACTGGAGAGCGCAGCCGTGCACGTCTCTCACAAGGAATGTCACGGCAGTGATTGACAAGCCAGAGGGCCAATCGTTTACGCAATGATTGCGTAAACATACTTTCGTCTATGTCACGTGTGACATTTCCAGCGTGATTGCGTAATGTGTGGCGCATCACATAGCAGTGCAAGATGTTAAAGACGGTTAAAAAGTATATAATTTTTTTTTTTTTTTAGAAAATGACCAGTCATTTCGCTAGATAAGACCCTTATTCCTTGGCTGGGATTGTGTAGAGCCCTTTGAAGCTGCAGTTTAGACCTTCAACCCATTGAACCCCAGTGAAGTACACTATGGAGAAAAATCCTAGAATGTTTTCCTCAAAAACCTTAATTTCTTTTCGACTGAAGAAAGAAAGACATGAACATCTTGAATGACATCGGTGTGAGTAAGTTATCAGGAAATTTTAATTCTGAACTGAACTAATCCTTTAAATATCCTCTCATTGTATATATAAAAGCAACTTGAGCATTCTTCATTCCTCCTTTTGTGTTTCACAGATGAAGGAAAATCATAACAACATAAAAGAGTAAATGATTACAGAATCTTTTTTTAAAATTATTTTTTATTTTTTTTGGTGTGAACTATCCCTTTAAGGAAATTTACACAGCTAACAGAAGTGTAATTAATCATAGAGCAGAGAGCTTCATCACTTACATAATACACTTCTTAGTATTATATGTAGGTTTACAAAAATGAACAAAGAGGGAAGGAACAAGATAAAGTGGAGCACAGCGAGAGGAGAAAAATGAGGAATGAGCAATATGAGAGAGGGAGAGAAACGGATGACACAATCTGTGCGTCTGAGGATGTACAGTAAATCAGAAAGCTTTCTGTTTGGCTGTGTTTGTACATTATGTCCTGCCTTTCTCTGTGTCTGCATTATTATTTTTGTTGTAGTATATATATATACTCTGTAGATCTTGTAGTGCTCATACATTACTGGTGATGAAACTAATTGAGTCAACTGTACAATAATTCCCTGGTGTTGGGTCATGTGTCTTCTAGGCTAGTTTCAAATTGCACACCCACGACGACCTGTAATCTGTTCACTTTGTGTGCATATTGCACACAAAACTAGCAAGAGCTGGGTTAAATTGCCAGATTAAATCTCATTGGCGGGCTTTACACAAGTTCCAGGAATAAGAGTACACAGGTGTTTTATTCATTCAATCTGGAAACAAAGTCATATTTCATCCTGGATTTATCGTTGATCGTCAAAGGACAGGCTACACGAAACTTCTTTCAGACTAACTTTGGGTGTTAAAAGCTGTTTACTAACATCATATTGAAGTCATTTTTATCAGTGGCACCTCTAAGAAATTTTTAATGGGGTGGCCAGAGGGGCACAGTAAAAATCCTAGGCACACTAAAATGTAAACTGGAATGTGTGGTAACCTGCAATTGTAATTTCAAGGACCTAACTAAACCACAAAAATGACCTAATTTGTTGATATAGTCAGTTTAAATGACATTAATACTTGCAGACTACAGAATTCATTTCTTTTGCAAGGGAAATAAAACATGGTGAAATATGTTGTATACAAGCTTGGTATGGTAATCTTTGGATCCAATCAAAATCATAGGTTGCACGTCTTATTAAAACTGCAATGACAGTTATGGATGTAAGAGAATATACATCTCTTCAGTTCATTTATGAGTTGTTGGTTCTCACAGACAATAGTGAGTGATTCAAGTCATGTTTTATTTCCAATGTATCAACTACTGCCATCAGAGAAGCGTTATAGGGTCCCACTGGTTAAAAGCAACCGTTACAAAAAATCATTTATACCTGTATCTATTAATATTTTAAATAGTAAGATGTAGTAATTGTTATGAATTCTTTTTAATGTTTTTTTTTTTTTCAAATGTTGTTGTCGTGTGTTGTATGTTGTGTATACTGCAGCTTTGAGTCCAAGACAAATTTCCTGAGAAAGGACAATAAAGTATAACTCTTACTCTACATGCTTACTTGAGTTTTTTCCAATTGAAGTTCAGAGCGATCCTCACACAAATACTGCAGTATGATTAAAAATCTTGCATATGCAAGTAAAGAAGAGACAGTTTGAGAAGGAAATTCACAATAAACAAATGCCAGAGTTTTTTATCAAATGAAATCATGGGAGATTTCTAATCAGCAAAAATTGAAAATTGAAAATTGATTTGTTCTCAACTTCCTACATGCACGCAAGTTTCAATAAAAAAACGAAGACATCCTCTACCAACTACTGCCTATAAACAAGTCTCCCTTTCAGCAAAAAAAGAAAGAGAGCAAGAGTCTGGTGTCTAATTTGATTTATCCTAGCTTGGGAGAAGGGAGGCACAGTGATTTAGACTGTAAGTGTGGTAAAAGGTGCACAAAAGTCACATTTGTCTTCATCACCCTATTTCCTTTGCCCATTATCATTCAGCTGCTCTTTTTACCTGCTTGTCTATAGGATAGGATAGTGTTTTTCCTCCCTTTCACTGACTTCTGCATACTGACTAACTTTAAAGCATTTATGCTATGGACAATCCCTTACAAATACTTCAAGTTCATTTTATTAAGTGTACTTTATGTAGTAATTATACTAATATCAGTGTACTAGTACTTGTAAGTGTAGTATTTCAATACTACTTGGGACCAAATTGGCCCATTTTTAGTGTATAAAAGTATACTTTTATACTTTAAGTGCAACGGTAGTAAACTTCAAAAGTAGTTTAGAATTATGTTTTTCGTTTGTGCTGCAACTATACTACAAGTGAACTTATAGGTATACTGACAGTTTACTAGTTAAATACTTGTAGCACATTTTTTAGTCTATGAAAGTACACTATGAAGAATATTCAGTAAACTACTAGTTTAGTAGTTTTAAGGCCTGTACACACCGGGACGAATATCACACGCGTTTATCGCCAGTGTTTTTCGAGACGTTTTTTGTGTTCATACCCAAGCGATTTTCACTAGCGATGCGCAGAGTGAACGTGCAAATTCACTCCCTGACAGTATGTGGCGCTTGTGTAGGTATAGCTAGCCTCTGTTTTGTTTGACAACACTTCGAACGTCAACAGGAAGTTACTCCACCCAGGATCGCTTAGACTAGAGCACCTTTAATCAAAAGAGTGAACTACAAGCCAAGTATACTTTGAATACTTAATTATACTTTTAAGTATATCTCAATCAAAAGATTGAGTACAAGTATAGGCCAAATATACTTAGACCTTTCTGTCAGTTACAAGTCAAGTATACTTAAGTATCATTTTAAGTATATTTTGTTTTTAAGTATATTAGAATATTATTTTTATAATATATTTTTTAGTTTAAAAGAAGTATACTAATAGCAGACTTGAATAAACTTTTTAAGGGTCATACTTCACATCATGCAGCTTGTTAAGGAGAGGTTATAGTATTATTATATATATATATATTTTTTTTTTGCCTGGCAGACGTTAGGAAATCCCATAAACGTGCACAGAAATAGGATCCCAAGCTAGATGTAGATAGATGTAGATTATCATAAAGAGGTAACCAACCACCCTAGCAACGCCCTAGAAACCACCCAGAACACCATAGGGGAAACAGTAACACATTATATCACATTATAAAACCATTCTAACCACATGGCAAAACACCCTAACATTGTGCTATCAAGTTTTGCATGTGCAGCACAACTCACATTTTTCATAAGTTCCAAAAATATTGTTTCATTTGAAATTAGATTGGCAGAGAAAGAAATCCCTCAGCAGTGCTCATTGTTTGGAATTTGCCACTGAATTTGTTTTGTTTGTGAATGTCAAAGAGGAGTGTTTATGCACAGTTGTTATTTCCCTTCGGAATGAAAAATGTCACAGAATGTGATATGAAGTGAACACGCATATTAATCCAGAATAATTGGTGTGAGTGAGTAATACATATTCACACATTGTGCAATGAATTAAGAGTGTTGATAACTGCAATTAAATGGATCTATACTCTAACCTCTCTCTCTCTCCTTCTGTTTCTCTCAAGGGCAGGGTGGGCCATGCCATTCGGCTGTTTAAATCCTGGCGAGAAGAAGGACTACAACAGTCCTACAGAAATCACAGACAAATATGATCTGGGGCAGATTGTTAAATCGTAAGTGAAATGTGTTTTTGTGGATAACAAATAAATGGATATAAAATATTGATTTCAGTTGAAATGAGTTGATTATGTGAGACTGTGGAGTGTTATGAGAGACATGAATCCAGTATAGTCAGTCAAGGACAATGGTCAGTTCTACAAAATGTTTTACCACAGAATGATGTGATTGACCAATCAGAATAGAGTATTCCAGCTATGTATTAAGACCTCATGCAGTAATTCTCTGTTGAGGTGTTTGGGTGAACTATTTCCTAATGTCAATATAAACTCTAATGTAATTAGTACAATAAACTTAATTTCTTCTCAAGGGAGGAGTTCTGTGAGATCTTCAGGGCGAAGGATAAAAACACTCTGAAAATGTACACCTGCAAAAAATTCCTGAAGAAAGATGGAAGAAAAGTGCGGAAGGCTGCCAAAAATGAGATTGTCATCCTAAAGATGTGAGTTAAACAGTTTTCTTTTTCAAAAACTTTACAATCATTTTGTAGTCAGTGCGTCCTCCTGTGGTGCTCAGGTCTGCTCTTTTGATTTCATTTAGTGATTTCATTTAGTGATTTCATTTAGTTAACGTTAATGTTAGAGCGAGTGGATAATGTTAGGCTGCTGCTTACATGTTTCAAATAAGCCATGTTTGAGGTTGATGAATGATAGGCACTAATAGTTTACTTTCACTGCATGCTTTATGCAAATATATGCATACAAACTTCTAGCTACTGCACATAAGCGTGATTTGAATAAAATAACATCCAGTTTAACATCACAGAGATTTGAGGTTTATATTGAACGTTATGTTTCTGCTTCAAAAACCCTTGCAAATTGCTTATTTATATTTCTGTAAAAAAGTAAAAACCACTTGATAGATTTTAACAAAAAAGCTTCTGGACTTTGTGGAGTCATGCGTAACTGGTGTTCATTATTCAGATTTTCAGTCCTCTCAAGGAACAGGAAAGTACACTAAACACCTAACGATGCAATGAATTTTGTTTAATTTTCCAAACATGTCAAAGCCTTAAGATATCAGATATAAATGCTTTGCATCAGTGTATGATTATATGATTATACTGCATCTAAAAGGCTGATCTACCGTGAGCGGAGTCACTGATGTCACTTTGATCCTGCAGTGCTGCATTTGTGTCCCCGCTCACAAATCACAACTGCTCATGAATAACACATAAAAGAAATGTCACTTTTAGAATGAGCTTTTTTTTTACGAGTTCACCTCTCTTCCCCTCCCTTTTCCTGGCAGAAGTGCACATTAGTGTCTTCAAAGCAGAATCAGTGTATTAATTTCTTAATTTAAAAGTTGGCTGACATAACCACCTTTAAAAAATTCTGAAACACTCCTTTACAGTGTTCGTGTTGCATAATTAATTAAATTATACGATTATAGATGCTGGAATTGGCTCTAAGGGAAGTTGCCTGCAAACTTTTAGTTACATCTGCTATTCAGTTTATTTCAATTCATTTAATTTCATTTTAATACATATTATTCAAAAGCAACTTTACAGTCAGAACAATGCATTACAAACACCCCAGTGATGAGCCAAAGGCAACAGTGGCCAAGAAAATCTCCCTGAAGTTTTGTAGATGAAGAAGAAACCTTGGGAGGAACCAAGACTCAGCTGGCGAAGCCTCCTCCTCAGGCTGGCATATATTTGAAATCAGTTACACAAATCATACATAAATAAATGTTAATTTGAACAGATGTGATTCAGCCACAGAGCATTAATGGTAAGACTGACATTTGTTGTTTAATTAAATATGATTATAGCAGATATAGGAATCCATGTGATATGCAAATCGTAGGCGTGTATGACTGGCATTGGATGACTCTGCGGTGGCAGATGGGGCACGAGTGTGAGGTTGATGGTGGGCCGGGGTGGATTTGGGCATGACGCTGCATGTGTATCAGCCTCCAATGTGCTGCAAACTGTCTCTTAACTGTTTGTCCATCTCTCCTTCCCAGGGTGAAACACCCCAACATCCTCCAGCTGGTCGATGTCTATGAGACCCGGAAAGAGTACTACCTCTTCCTTGAGCTGTAAGACCTGAAATCAGTTTTTGAGGAAATTTTTTTTTATTTTTTTTTTTTACTGTACAGGGAGGAGTGTAATGATTTCAGTAGTTGGAAATTTCTCAGTCGTCAATACCACAGAAAAACTAATTTGCTCTTCATCATACTCATTTTAAATATTTTATTTAACTGTTAAAAAAAGTTAAACCTTTATGCATATTTATAAAAGGCATGTGGCCTTAAAGGGTTAGTTCACCCAAAAATGAAAATTCTGTCATTTATTACTCACCCTCTTGTCATTCCACACCTGTAAGACCTTCGTTCATCTTCAATACACAAATTAAGATATTTTTTGATAAAATCTGATGGCTCAGTGAGGCCTGCATTGACAGCAGGTTAATTAACACTTTCAATACCCAGACAAAGACATTTAAAACAGTTTATGTGACTACAGTGGTTCAACTTTAAAGTTACGAAGTGATGAGAATACTTTTTGTGCGCCAAAAAAAACAAAATAATGACTTTATTCAACAATTTCCTCTCTTCCGTATCAGTCTCCAACCCGCGTTCACGAGAGCACCACGACATGCGTGTAGTGATGACGCAGGAGCTGCCGTTCTGACATATGACCCAGACGCACAAACAGAGGAAGACGCATGCTGTACTTGAAACAGTTCATAAATATGTCTGCAGATTTCAACACAGTGGATGAATTTAGGGCCCTATGAAATCCGTTTTATTTTTTCCCAAATTGTTTTCTGGATTCCGTTTTTTCCGTTTTATTTATTTTTTGACTCCATTTTAATGGTTAAATTAAATTTTAGTAATCAAAAAGCATGTCTAATTAATTGAAATAATGAATCTTGTCCAATTTACCAACAATTTAATAAAAGTTTAACAAAAACAATATGATATGATAAACGTTTTATTCTTTCCCCTCAAATTTTATTTTTACCAAATTCTGTTTTCTGGATTCCATTTTAATGGTTTAATTCCATTTTAATAATCAAAAAGCATGTCTAATTAATTGAATTCTTAAAAACAACAATATTTATTTATTAATATATTTTTTCTTCAGAAGTTCTGTTGTGTATTTAAATTTTTCTGGCAATCAAATGAACGCATTCCATTTAATTGATCTTTTAATTATGAAATTAAACTTTTTTGTCAAACAATGTGCTGCACAACAGAGCTTTACTGTTAAAATTAAAACATGGAAGAAACATTGAGATTATTGTTTAAAAATATATTTTAATAATTTATTGTTAAATTAATTTATCTAAATTCTACTGTATAACAGTAACGTTAATATGTTTCTGTCAAGTTAAATCAAACTTTTATTTTGACGGTTTGCCTAGAGCTTTGAGTTTCTCTGTGTTTATGACGGTAGTTTTCTCAAACGAAGCGGTTAAATGCTGATGAAGTGACTTTCAAAGCAGCTCTGGAGATGAATTTGTGCGTTCATATAGTGAGGCGACAGAGGACGAAAACACCGCAAGCGTCGCACGTGCTTCAGCGTGCGTGCGCCCCGCGCGAGTGTGTGTGTGTGAGTGTGTGTGAGGCTGTGTGAGGTAAATGAAACTGCGCTTCCGCATCATTCATTTCAGAGGCACACAGGCATGCAGGATTCATGTTTAAATAGTCTTTTTGTGGTTTAATATTCACAGACACTAGTCTATATCGCGATTTAATTTAAGTGTACTGACCTGCTTTTAATTTATTCATCAGAAAATTGACAAATTCCGTGACATTCCACGTTATATATTCTAAATACCGTTTTTATGAATGGATTCTGTGATTCCGTGATCGCGGAAATTATAGGGCCCTATGAATTGCATTTTTTTGCACAAACGTACTTATTTAAATAAGAATATATAGAGAATGAACTAAAATAGATGGAAGAGGATGCAACACAACCACAGCCACAAGCTTCTGAAAGACAGAGAGCAATGGAGAGCTGGTGGTGTAGATGTCATCAGTGCCAAGCGATGCCTACTGAACAGGAGAGCATGTGCTGCATCGATTGCGATATTGTCATGCCACAGCTTGAAAGTTTGGAAAATTCATGAGACGAGATAACACATGTATCTATTATTACCACACGCATGTGTCGTGGTGCTCTCGTGAGCGCGCATCAGAGACTTATACGGCAGAGAGGAAATTGTTGAATAAAGTCGTTATTTTGTTTTTTAGCCGCTCAAAAAGTATTCTCATCACTTCATAACTTTAAGGTTGAACCACTGTAGTCACATGAACTGTTTTAAATATGTCTTTAGTAGCTTTCTGGTCATCTGAAAGTGTAAATTAACTTGCTGTCAGTGGAGGCCTCACTGAGCCATCAGATTTAATCAAAAATATCTTAATTTGTGTTTCGAAGATGAACGAAGGTCTTACGGGTGTGGAACGACATGAGGGTGAGTAATTAATGACAGAATTTTCATTTTTGGGTGAACTAACCCTTTAAGTTTTTTCAAATTATGTAAACATACAGTATAATACAATGGAATACAATGAAGTACAAATAAAGGTCCCTTAAAAACATGTTGTAACATATTTATACTCACATTTTAGCCTGATTTTTCTTCAAAATTATGAATAATCATCTAAACCGAAGTTGCTGCAGTCTAGTAAGTGTTTATCTTGAAATATTACTAACAATATACGTACCACGACCTGAAGGGGGACGCTTTTAAAATTATACTAAAAGACCTTTTACTTGCTAAAAAAGTATAAAATATCAATCAGATAACAATGCATGTAGTAGATTGTGTACAATTTCTCAGCAAAGTTCTGATCATGTTGATAAATAAGAGAACTTATAAAATTGAGTGTAAATGATACAGTAGGCTTTATAGGGTTATAGTTATAACTTTCAATACAGACAAGAGAGCAATTTTCTTTTAATCTTGTAAATATTGCTATTGGATTATTATTTATGACATTAGACAGTGGCAGGTCTGTTTGGCTGTATATACACTGCAAAGTGTATAAAATATCAGACATTTTGTCCCATAAGTTTACATTCTGAATCTGTGTACATTAATATTTTGCCAAAGAAATATTTTAAAAAAGAAGTGCATCTGACTGCTTGCATACAGCACACAGAACATGTGCACAAATTTACATGTGAGCATTTGCAAGAGGCTGCCTGTCTCTCCGATGACGTGTGGATCCAAAGGGCAAAACGCTGAAGTAAATGTTGCAGAAACCAAATTCCTCCAGCGTAGGTTTTTTGACGACAAAGTTTCCCTTCTATAATGTTGATACTGACTTCAAGAAGCTAAAGCCGCTGCTGCTGTTGCCTGAGACATGAGAAATAAACCCTCCGCTCAGACTGTCCTAGCACGATTATACCGCCTCGTCCTTGTCACATTCCTACCTGTCTGTTTGGATTTGCATTCATTATTTTAATGCCTCGTCCCTGCTGTACGCTGTATGTGTGGCATGGACTGGCTGATTTGTGTCTGCTATACACCTGCATGATCAAGTAAAGCTTTTGAAGGTGCCAACGTTTAAAGCTGGGAGTGAATAATTCATAATTGCACAGAAGCAGCAGCTCAGCATGTTGTGTGTTTTCTTGCAGGGCCACAGGTCGGGAGGTGTTTGACTGGATCCTGGATCAAGGCTATTATTCTGAGAGGGACACCAGCAATGTTATCAGACAGGTGATGGAGGCAGTTGCTTACCTGCACAGCCTGAAGATCGTTCACAGGAACCTAAAGGTATGTCGCAAAGCGCCATCTTGTGGTCACTAGCGTACATTTACTTTTAATCTTAATCAGTGAATTTTGTTCAGCATCAAACTTCCTTTAAATAAGATAAGTAAATTAGATTTTTAGTGAAATTAAGATTATTTTTATTACCCTGTTGGCAAAATGGTCTTTTTTATTATTTAAATCTAAATTTTCCAATATTTAGTGAGGTTAATGTCTAAAAAAAAAAGGGAAAAAAGTACATTTTCCAATGGGGAAAGAATAATTTTACTGGAAAATATGACAAAAATACTGAAAATTATCACGGAAAATTATTTTTGCAGTGCAGACTATGAACTATTATGAAAATAAAAAAGCTAATTACGACTTCTCATGTCACAATTCTGACTTTTTTCTCACAATTGTGAGTTTGCATCTCACAATTCAGAATTTTTCTCAGAATTGCATGATATAAACTCACAACTGCGTCTTATAAAGTCAGAATTGTGAGATGTAAAAATGGCAGTCTTTTTCCCCCTCACAACTGGACATTATATCACACAATTGCAAATATATATCTCACAATTCTGACTTTATAACTCTCAATTCTGACTATATTACTCGCATTTCTGACATTATAACTCGCATTTCTGACTTTATATCACACAATTCGCAATTATGAGAAAAAAGTCAGAATTGTGAGATAAAAAGCCGCACTTACCTTTCTTAATTTTTTTCATGGCGGAAACAAGCTTCCATAAACTACTAAACATATTTAAATCAGATACTAAAAAATCAGATTTTTACTGCCTGTTTGAAGAAAGCCATGGTGAAATACTTATTTATTAGATGCGTTATGTCTTTTTATCACCATCAAACACACATGCTTACTGACTGTAATGTAGTTGTGCTATATCTATGTTATACATTCACAAATAATTATTCTTATTCAGTAAATAGTGTTCCTAAATTTCACTAAAGAATTTAGCTCGTTTTACTTCAGTTGTTTTGGAACACAAACAAAATTCTCTTTTGAGAAAAGGAATTTCATGAAGCAGCATGTCATCTTGTCATTCTCATTCCCTCTAGCTTGAGAATCTGGTGTACTACAACCGACTGAAACATTCAAAAATAGTCATCAGTGATTTCCATCTGGCAAAACTGGAGAATGGACTCATCAAGGAGCCCTGTGGAACCCCAGAGTATCTGGGTAAGAAGCTCTTCAAAACAGGCAAAACCTCTTTAAACACTCATGGGGGGAGATGCAACAGATGGTCTTTATTGAGGAACAACAACAACAACAAGAGCAAACAGAATTTTCTCACAAGATTTCCGTTTACATAGGCATAAGTTGTTAAAATTAGAATAGCAAACAATGTAGCATTTTTGTTTCTGTAAATGATTTATCTTTCTCTCTTTTTCAACCAGCCCCAGAGGTTGTTGGGAGACAGAGATATGGCCGACCGGTGGACTGCTGGGCCCTTGGTGTGATCATGTACATACTGTGAGTGTATTCTCCTATAGAACTCATAACACCTTTATTTACAGACACCATTTACTTGTAGTCTTCCACAGCCAGACTTTTGATTATCAGTGTGGTCCCCACTGTACCTTATTCTGGCTAAGAACCACAGACATTGACAAGAATTGGCTGTCTGAGGAGTAAATAACAGATCAGAGTGACTAAAGCAATACCTAATTCACATAATGTTGCTGCAGTCTCCACAAAATCTGTAACATAATTTCAAAAATGCCAATATTATATGCTCAGACAGTATGTCAGTGAGTCTACCATAGACAGACCCCTCTCAGAGTTTGTAATGATTTCCCTCATCTCATGTACAGACTCTCTGGAAATCCTCCATTCTACGATGAAGCAGATGATGATGACTATGAAAACCATGACAAGAACCTCTTCCGGAAGATTCTTGCTGGAGACTATGAGTTTGACTCACCATACTGGGATGATATTTCAGACTCTGGTACGTTTACTGAAGAATACTGATAAAACCTCACATGCTTAGTAGAGCACAACTTCTCTTATGTAAACCTTAGACATGACGTGAAAGTTTGGTTGTGTTTACTGGGTTACATTTTCCGTTTTGTTGGTCCGCAGCTAAAAACTTAGTGTCACGTCTTATGGAGGTGGACACTGACCAGAGATTGACTGCACAAGAAGCCATCAACCATGAATGGTACTTATAGCATCAATATACATGAAAATTACTCATTATATTGGCATTCATATGTATTCAGAGAAGGTTTTTATAAGTCTGGGGCCAGTGAGATTTAAAAAAAAAAATTTTTTTTTTTTTTTCCAAAGAAGTCTCTTAAACTCACCAAGGCTGCATTTATTTGATTATACAGTACAAACAATACTTTTGTGATATTTTATTACAATTTAAAATAGCAGTTTTCTATTTGAATGTATTTTAAAATGTAATTTATTCCTCTGATGTCAAAGCTGAATTTTCAGCATCATTACTTTGGTCTTCAGTGTCACATGATCTTTCAGAAATCATTCTAATATGCTCATTAATTAAACATTTATTATTATTATCAATGTTAAGAACAGTTGTGATGATTCATATCTGTGTGGGAACATCAATACATTTCTTTCAGGATTCTAAAATAATAGAAAGTTCAAAAGAACAGCTTTTATTTCAAATGGAAATCTTTTGTAACATTACAAATGTCTTTACTGACACTTTCGATCAAGTTAATTCATCCTTGCTGAATAAAAGTATTAGTTTCTTTCAATAAAAACAAGAGAAAATCCTGACCCCAACCTTTTGAATGCTAGTAAATATCTAAAAACAACTTTCCAGGCCATATAATAAGCTTTCTTGTCCTGTTCAAGGATATCTGGAAATGCTGCTTCCGACAAGAACATCAAGGAAAATGTGTGCGCACAAATCGAGAAAAACTTTGCAAAAGCTAAGTGGAAGGTAATTTCAAGAAGTTTCTCACCCTTAATGTCACTTTTGTGTTTTAAGAAATAAGTTGAGTTAAATCTGGCTCATCACCTTCCTGCAGAAAGCCGTACGGGTCACGACCATGATGAAGCGTCTCAGGGCACCAGAGCATCAGACAGCGGCACCAGCAGCAGCAGCAGCAGCTGTACCAGATGCGGCCAACCCTGCAGCAGGGGCTCAGGAAAACCCTCAGGCTCCATCAGAGGCCTCCACAGCTCAATCCAGTACTGCTGAAAGCAACTCTGCGAGCACAGAAGCCCCTGTTGTGGAAGCTGCTAACGCAGAAGCAGTGGCCGCTGCCGCCCCGCCACCAACTGAGCCTGTTCTCCACGTTCCAGCGCCTGAACAGCCCGATCCCACGTCGCGATGCAACGGAGAAGCTTTAGACTCCCTGCCACCGGACACAGGGGAGGAACAGAGCGGTTAATCTCGCTACCTCTCCCACCTGCGTTTAGATCCCGCACACGTGTACATAAGCAGCAAGCATGCTAATACTGATTCCGCAGCACATAGCATTAATCTCAACACGAGCCAACTTATAAAGGCCAATTCACACTGCACCGAGACCGAGGCAGTTTTTGCTGATAGAACGTGTTGAATCTGCGTTTGACGGGTGGTGGAATGACTGAGAAGTGACATACTGTAATATGGTGGATGTCCGCGTTGGTCGCCGTCTGTCGGCGCAGTGTGAATCGGTCATAAAACATTTCCCAGCAAGCATTCTGTTGTTTTCTATTGAATCACAATGCTGTGTGATGCATATCAAAGTCTCTGGCCACTTTAACTTTGCGTAAAAGAAGAAAAAAATCTGTTTTCTGCTTACATTAAGCCAAGATTGGAAACTTTAGCATTGATCTGCATAAATGATTTAGGATAGATTCTCATTGTAGGCCTCATTTTATAGCTACTTTATTTTATTGCAATTGCATTTATTGCATTGCAATTTGTTGACACCTGTCTTGAACTAGTCAGAGGACCACAGAGACACAGCTTCATGTGCAATGTAAAGTTTCTGTACATAGCTTACTTACTTCTGTAGATTAGACGTAGCCAAGAACAGCATGCTTTTTCAAATCTGCTGTTTATGACACACATGTCCAGGTAACTGACACGTTCAGCTTCAGCTTTACATTAACATTTCATGTCTCGATCGAACACGCACTCACGAAACGTTAAGAAGATTTATATGAAAAATACTTCTACAGCAACTAAGGCGGCTAAATTCATCTCGTAATGGTGTTTTAGTGGTTGAGACGTGTGGCCCAATAAATGGAGCAGAGTAGGTAACCATAACTAATACCTCACATCTGCTTGGTAGCTAGCCACATGAACAGTGGAAAATGTGATTTGTTCTTATAATGTATTATATGCTCATTTGCATACATTTTACATGTTTTGAATAGTATATCTTTCTGTTTTAAAAATACACAGCCACGCACAGTGATCTTTGTTTTTAACAGGATTTTATTTGAGGCATAAATGTACAAGTTACAGTGGCCATTTTATGCCTACATTGAGACACTTTCATTGGGCTGAATATTTACTTACAATCTTTACATATTTTTTCTTGATCCCAGATCTTTTTTTTTTTTTTTTTTTTTAATGGCAAGTATATAATAGGCATCAGATATTTAGGGCCTGGTACTAAGACATGGCATTAAGAAGCATTTTTTGTCAATCCGATCACAAGTGGACGACACTAAATACAGGTGTAAACAGAGTCTAAATCGCTTTGAGCTTGTCCACTTTTGACCACTTCCAGAGGAAGTCAAAAACACATTCAAACGGATTGCTTTCGTAGTGTAGATGCTCATTTGGTCGAATGCGTTCGAACACCCAAAAAAGACCGCCTAATCTGAGCCTACTGACTTAACATAAACGATATGGGAAGTGCGCGAGCCAGATGGGATTTAAACTTTGTCGGCTGAAGACAAATGTTCTCTCACCATTCCTGATTTCTAACAGACACTCGCAGTGTTCAGCGTGGTCTTCTGGCTGTCAGAGTAGGAACGAAAGATGCTGCTCTCCGTATTGATTTCCGTCGTCTCCGGGTGCGTTCATATGTAAATTACGTGAGCTTATTTTGTCCATTAAATTGAAAAGCCCATACATTTACCCAACCATAGACCCTCCCCTCGAAGAAATCAGGACAGAAGTGGTCGAAAGTGGACAGAAAAGACCGGTTAAAACACCAGGTTAAACAGGAATGTGTCTCTTGTCATCCGATCGACCAAAACACTTAATCTTAATACCAGTTGTAATCAGGAACTTACTTGTACAGTCATTTAACCCTTTGCCACCCTTCCTTTTAGAAAGGCACATTCATATTACAAATAAGTCTCAATGACAAGTATAGAGTGCTGCAGGAATTAATTCTACTTCAGGATCCATCGTCTCTAAATCAATGTTTTTTGAATGGGTTTTTGGTTACATGCCTGAAATAAGGTCTGTGGTTAACAAGCTCAAGATATTTTGACATATTATTGTACAACCTAAAATACATCAGTAATACCACAAAAATTAAATGCAGTTGCTAACAAGTGGCTAAATGAGACTACAGAGGTTTCCAGGGTCATTAAAAGCCTGTTCACGTCAAGGACAATATCTAAAATGTTTTAATAATCGTTCTAATTCAATAACAATAGGAAAGTACACACCACAATTACAATGATAATGACAAAGAGGAATGAGACCGTTGGAATTACTTTCAATTTTTTTTTTTTTTTCTAGGTGATGAATGATAAAAACATTGACAGCCAATCAGAATTCACTTTAAAGAGCTTGAGCATTTAAAGCAGCAGATGAAAAAAAATGGCAGTATATGCTTATAATTAACATAACACTAATATAGTTATCTTTATAGTTATCATTCTTGGTGTTAATGGGCCTTAGACATTATGTAGATTTCATGTAGATTTCATGTAGATTTTGCAGAATTTCCCTGTAGTCAATCATTTTATCCCTTAAAACTAATCCTGTGAAAATAATTTCTTCATGCCTTAAAATTGTTTGAATTTAACTCCCTTGCTTCATTTAGTATACGCGGATCCATGAATATGCAAATTAGCCTCCACTCAATCACAGCAGGTTGGACTCTGATCCACTCGGTCAACTTTACTGTAGTAAACACTGCATAATGTGTTTTATATATCACTTTCAATACAGTTGGACACATAATGGTTATTGATAATGATTAGCCTTTGACTTGACTACATTATCAAACAGTTCCCGTTCGTCATCTCAAGGTCAGACAGCTGCCTTCTAAAAATCAGCATCCCTATATGCTTTAAACATTATAGAACGTCAGTGGAGAAAAGCCCCGCCTCACATGTTGACTGGATTGGTTACATTTGTGACTGCAGGAAACGGGTGGTTTCAAATCACATTTTTTAAATTTGTCTTATGGTTTGTCTTAAAGCATATTAAAAACACCACATAGACATATAAACAGCATTAAAAACTTGATTTTCACCACAGGGGGACCTTAAATAAAGATTAAAAGAGTTGTCTGAAGATTAGTGGTTTTGACACTGGTGGTGTAGTTCATTTATAGCCTAACTTTAGCTTTGTACTTCTGCCGATTGTATTTAGGCTTTCTCATAGTTATAAAATAAATATTATAAAATAACAAAAAATTTAAAAACTCAAATAATAAAATTGTTAATTTGTAATTATCTTAACTTTTGTTGGTCACCAATAATCCAAAAGCCAATGGAAAAATCCAATTGGCTT
Source organism: Megalobrama amblycephala (assembly GCF_018812025.1). NCBI lineage: Eukaryota > Metazoa > Chordata > Actinopteri > Cypriniformes > Xenocyprididae > Megalobrama > Megalobrama amblycephala. The sequence goes on from NC_063064.1 coordinate 26,431,191, forward strand.
TTTGTTGAGGGAACAAGGTTAACAAAAATCACTGCAGCACTCTATATTGGGAAGATATATTTCTGCTTAAAGCAAACAGTCCAAATGATAATAACCACTGTCTAGCCCTATTAATCAAACCCTAGCCCTAATGATTAAACATTTTACATTATAGCTTTTTTGCCTTTTACCTATTTTATAGAAATGTCTGTTGTCAGCAACAGACATCCCATCTTTCACAATTTTATACAGCTCTTTCTCATTAAACGATTACGCTTCGCTAGTTTACTGCTGTAGACATGTCTGTTACTCATCATGCCAGTACTTATTAATTTCATAGTTGATGCATTCTAAATTTAAAAACTCATTTTGTGCCATCTTGGTTTTTACACGAATAGTTTGCTTTGTTTTCAGTATACAAACATATTTTAGCACAGAGAAATGGCAGGCGATGTAGGATTACAAGAGCTTAACGAAAGCAAAATCGAAACGGTCGACCTCTTAATATGAGCAATAGTCTACAACTGCGATACTGTGATGCTACTCTCAATGTCGGTGTCCGTGTGAACTCTCTCAATTTCTGATTGGCCTGTCCTCCACGGAAGTTGAAAACAGTGACGTCATTCTGGAAGGGCGAGAAGGTCAGGACTTGAACGGGACAGCGCACCTATTGTACAATTATTTAGAACCTGTCATAGAGTATAGGTGAACAAAAACAGTGATGAGTTTCCCCTCCGGTGGCCAACGATTTGTAATTGTTGTGCAGTGGTGACATGCTGTAATTTTCTAAACATCATAGGAGTCAGTGGAGGTTTGACTGAAGAAGGCCTTGATATGCAATTATGCTGTCAGTGGTCTATTGATCTCAAGATGATGCTCAGCATGGGTTGTCACGGGTTTCTACTGAAGTAAGCTTCGATATACTTTAGATCTCACGTGTGTCGTTGTCATTTTGTATCTTTTATTTCTCTCTCTTTGATTATATAAAATGATATTTCTCTTCTAAAATCTGTCCCATACCTTTATTCGTTCTATCTACCCTGAGACTTTGAGATGTTATTTGTTTTTCTGTCTTTGATTTCGTATAAAAGTTGAAAAAGCGCAAACTGGTAAGATCTAAAACAAAAAGAGTGATAAGTAATGTTTCATGTAGGTCTGAAAAAATGGTTTTTATATCATTCATGTATACTAAAACCGCAACTAGATACTGTGTTACACAATTCAAAGCAATTTTTTAAAATAGTGCTTCACTATTGCCTTTGGTGTTCGGTGTCTGTTGATTTCCTCATTCTCTCAGATGTTCTTCTCAGTGTGGTTGACTGTGAACCTGTGAATACACTGAGGACTGGCCTCTCTCCACTTTAACCTCTGTATTCTTCAAATGACTTTCATGCTTTCAAAATAAACACATCCTGAATGATCATCCATTAGTAGTCGTTGTTCTTTGTTATATGCAACAAGTAGTGTTATTCATGCTTAGTTAAATATGATGTCAAAAATCTCAAAGAAGACCATCCATCTCCAGTTATTTTAAAAAAGTAGACAGTCACATTAACAGTCTTGGAATACTGCCTGCATGCAGTCGGCTCATTTGCACAGGGCTCCTAGAGTGATTATTTGGCATAGAGGGATGTTGTGTCAGTCTCAACAAGAGACATCCTTACCTAAAGTGTAATGACTTAGTTTATACTGTTCTTCTCATCCTTAGGACATAAGTACCATTGGAAAAGTATTAACCCACGTAGAAGGCGACGTTCTCAGGACCTTGCGCAACGTACCCTAAAAGTTCTCTAAAGGTGACGAAAATTCCGAACCTTTACAGAACATACGGGATGTTCCTAAAACGTCCTCTTTTGGTAATGAAAGTGCTGCAGTTCAAGTTTCCTTATAGGGGGATGTCCCATTTTGGTTATTTTATGGTCAATAAGAATGTTACAAAGAGGACATTTGGGACATTAACAGAATGTTCCCACACAGTCCTCTCTTGGTCATTTAATAACGTAAAAACCCGATTCCAAAAAAGTTGGGACACTGTACAAATTGTGAATAAAAAAGGAATGCAATAATTTACAAATCTCATAAACTTATATTTTATTCACAACAGAATATAGATAACATATCAAATGTTGAAAGTGAGACATTTTGAAATGTCATGCCAAATATTGACTCATTTTGGATTTCATGAGAGCTACACATTCCAAAAAATGGGACAGGTAGCAATAAGAGGCCGGAAAAGTTAAATGTACATAATAAGGAACACAGCTGGAGGACCAATTTGCAACTTATTAGGTCAATTGGCAACATGATTGGGTATAAAAAGAGCCTCTCAGAGTGGCAGTGTCTCTCAGAAGTCAAGATGGGCAGAGGATCACCAATTCCCCCAATGCTGCGGCGAAAAATAGTGGAGCAATATCAGAAAGGAGTTTCTCAGAGAAAAATTGCAAAGAGTTTGAAGTTATCATGATCTACAGTGCATAATATCATCCAAAGATTCAGAGAATCTGGAACAATCTCTGTGCGTAAGGGTCAAGGCTGGAAAACCATACTGGATGCCCATGATCTTTGGGCCCTTAGACGGCACTGCATCACATACAGGAATGCTACTGTAATGGAAATCACAACATGGGCTCAGGAATACTTCCAGAAAACATTGTCGGTGAACACAATCCACCGTGCCACTCGCCGTTGCCGGCTAAAACTCTATAGGTCAAAAAAGAAGCAATATCTAAACATGATCCAGAAGCGCAGGCGTTTTCTCTGGGCCAAGGCTCATTTAAAATGGACTGTGGCAAAGTGGAAAACTTTTCTGTGGTCAGACGAATCAAAATTTGAAGTTCTTTTTGGAAAACTGGGACGCCATGTCATCCGGACTAAAGAGGACAAGGACAACCCAAGTTGTCATCAGCGTTCAGTTCAGAAGCCTGTATCTCTGATGGTATGGGGTTGCATGAGTGCGTGTGGCATGGGCAGCTTACACATCTGGAAAGGCACCATCAATGCTGAAAGGTATATCCAAGTTCTAGAACAACATAAGCCTTGTCCCAACTTTTTTGAGATGTCTTGATGCCATGAAATTTAAAATCAACTTATTTTTCCCTTAAAATGATACATTTTCTCAGTTTAAACATTTGATATGTCATCTATGTTGTATTCTGAATAAAATATTGAAATTTGAAACTTCCACATTATTGCATTCTGTTTTTATTCACAATTTGTACAGTGTCCCAACTTTTTTGGAATCGGGTTTGTATGAGTTTAGGGGGACGTTCTATTTTGGTTATTTTATGGTCGCACGAGAATGTTACAAAGAGGAAATTTGTGAAGTTATCAGAACGTCCTATAGTAATAGTCCCCTAAACTCATATCGGGAACATTATTAAATGACCAACAGAGGACCGTGTGGGAACGTTCTGTTAATGTCCCAAATATCCTCTTTGTAACGTTCTTATGTGACCATAAAATTAACCAAATTGGAACGTCCCCCTAAAGTCATAAGGAACCTTGAACTGCAGCACATTCGTTACTAAAAGAGGACATTTTAGGAATGTTCCTAATGTTCTGTGAAGGTTCGCAATTTTCGTCACCTTTAGAGAACTTTTAGGCAAAGCTGCACAAGGTCCTGAGAACGTCGCCTTCTACATGGGTGTTTTATAGAAAATAATCAAGTTTAAAGTCACCGTTATGGAGGTGAGCTTTTGCTTTAGATGGGCTCTTGGTTCTTGACATTTTAGCATTAGATTTTTTTTCTGGCTGTTTTAACTGTGTTTCCAAAACATGCTTGTTATAGCAAAAAAATGCAAAAGAAAAACTGATTAGCTTGTTTTGGCTATTTAGTGATGGTGTGTCACTGATTTTCTCCAGAGACTAAACTCAGAGCATGTTTACTGATAGTTTTGCATTAGTTAATGGGTAGTTTTTTTTTTGTTTTTTTTTAAAGTTCATTATACAGGCAGAGTTTTGAGCGGTGTCTTTTAGACTCACACAGGTGTCATGAATCAGCGTATGATCCTCAACAATGGTGACAAACAAAAATCTTTTTTTGTGACTTTAGTAGCTTGTTTTGTGATGTTCAGAGTTAATCTGTTTATCTGAAAATCTGGTCACCATTGTTGAGGATCATACGCTGAACCTTGATGTCTTTGTGAGTCTACATGATCTTGTCTCAATAATTTCTGCACAATGATAAAAACTTTCAAAATATCAAAGCAGGACAGTAAACAACATGAAAGTAATACAATATTCAGAGATCAGTTAACAAGGCCACAATATGACAAAATCATCAACAATGAGCAACCAAATCTGTTTGATCAGATTTTTTTTCTCAGTGGGCTAGGGCCAGCCCACACCAAACTTTAACAGGCCTAGTGCGGGCTTGCCCAGGCGAGGCCCACAACTTTGGGCTCACTGCGGGCTCTCTGTGAGCCACCCACACTAGCGGACTGCCCACATTAAGCCCATGATGGCCCAGCGTGGGCCAGCCCGTTCGGGCCCAGAGCAACTTTTGAACCTTTGTACCAGGTTTTGTGTAGGGAGCCCACTTTCATTTTCCATGCTCTGTTTGGCTGCTTTTTAAAATTTAAAGGTGCCCTAGATTCAAAAATTGAATTTACCTCAGCATAGTTGAATAACAAGAGTTCAGTACATGGAAATGACATACAGTGAGTCTCAAACTCCATTGTTTCCTCCTCATATAAATATCATTTGTTTAAACGACCTCCGAGGAACAGGCGAATCTCAACATAACACCGACTGTTACATAACAGTCGGGGTGTACGCCCCCAATATTTGCATATGCTAGCCCATGTTCAATGAATTACACAAGAGCAGCCAGTATTAACCTCTGGAGCAGCACAGCTGAATCAACAGACTAGGTAAGCAAGCAAGGACAATAGCGAAAAATGACAGATGGAGCAATAATAACTGACATGATCCATGATATCATGATATTTTTAGTGATATTTGTAAATTGTCTTTCTAAATGTTTCGTTAGCATGTTGCTAATGTACTGTTAAATGTGGTTAAAGTTACCATCGTTTCTTACTGTATTCACGGAGACAAGACTGTCGTTATTTTCATTTTTAAACACTTGCAGTCTGTATAATGCAAACACAACTTCATTCTTTATAAATCTCTCCAACAGTGTGTAATGTTAGCTTTAGCCACAGAGCACAGCCTCAGACTCATTCAGAATCAAATGTAAACATCCAAATAAATACTTACGCGATTAGACATTGTTTGTTGCATGACAAACACTTTGTAAAGATCCATTTTGAGGGTTATATTAGCTGTGTGAACTTTGTTTATGGTGTTTAAGGCAAGCGCGAGCTCTTGGGGCATGGAGCACGAGATTTAAAGGGGCCTTGTACCCTGAATCGGTGCATTTATAATGATAGGCAGTTAAAAAAATTAATTAAAAAAAAAACTATGGGGTATTTTGAGCTGAAACTTCACAGACATATTCAGGGGACACTTAAGACTTATATTACATCTTTTGAAAACATGTTCTTCGGCACCTTTAATGTGAAATTCAATAAGACCTTTCATTTATAACTCTGCACAGAAAAAATAAAAATTAATGACAAATTACGGTAATTCACATTTTTATACTGTATAAAAATGCAGTAATTTTTCTGTTTTCTGAAATTACAAAAATAATCTGTAATTAATACAATAACAAAACAGATGATAAAACAGTCAAAATACATAAAAAGAAAGTTAAATCTTATTTAAATAAGGTGAAAACACTGTCACATGACCAGCAACAGAACAATAAACGCTAACAGATCTCTCTAGAGCGCAGCATCTTCACTTATCACAATCCAGTTTGACTATTTCTTTCATACAAAACTTTTGGATATTGATTGTTTACTGAATATAATAAAGTTTGAAGTCACTGGTATGGAGGTGAGCGCTTTCTTTAGTTGGGCTCTTGACCCTTGACTTTCCAGCATCAGTTGTTCTCTGGCTGATATAACTCTGTGTTTCTGAAGCGTATTTGTTATAGTAAATTTTGCAAGAGAAATTCTGGCCAGATAAAGTTGATTACTTATTAATGATTCAATCATCTCATCCAGAGTTTGTTAGCTGTTACTTTTGCAGCAACCTTGTGATATAAAATTTTCAGATGAAAAAAATAAATAGTTTTTTATTCATTACATAGAATATAACTTTGTTTTTTAGACTCACACAAACATCAAGAATCAGCGTATGAACCTCAACAATGGTGACAATCAACAAAAAGCTTTTTATTTTTTTATTTTATTACTTATTAGTAGCTTGTTTTGTGATTCTCAGAGCTGATCTGTTGACATGAAAACGTTGTCACCATTGTTGAGGTTCATACGCTGAACCTTGATGCCTGTGTGAGTCTACATGCTCCTCTTCAAATAATTTCTGCATAATGATTTAAAGATGATCAAAATATTAAAGTAAGACAACATTTCATGCAGTGGAATTGTTAAATCTAAATAATACCATCAGAAATGCCACGTAATGATTGAATCATCAAAAGTAATCAACACCATCTGATCAGTTTTTCTTCTCACAAGCTTTGCTATAACAAATGTGCTCCAAAAACAATTAAAACAGCCAAAGAAAAATTAAAGTTAAAAAGTCAAGGGTCAAGAGCCCAACTAAAGCAAACACCTCCATAACTTATTTTCAATAAAACAAAAACATCTAAACCTCATTTAACTCTTAATAAGAAGCTTTGGATGAAAGAAATACAGTCATACTGGTTTGTAATAAGTGAAGATGCAGAGATCTAGAGAGATCTGTTAGTGTTTAATGTTCTGTTTCTGTTATCTGAGTTTTGTGAGGTTATCATTGTGCTGGAGAGTAGAGAGAGAGCCTGTGCTTCAGTCAGTGATGAGTCTAGAAACATTGATATTACATTGCATGTTAGTTTATTTAAAGGCAATAACTGTGAAGCTGACCATTGACTATTTCTTTTTTTTTTTTAATGATTTTTAACTGTTATTTTGGTAAATGTTTGGTGTTCTGTGCAGCCAAATGTATTGTTGTAGATTAATAATGCGGGCTCTGTGTGGGATTACTGCACTCAAAAAAATGATAAGTTGGATTTACTTAATTTTTTTTCATGTCAACATGTTCCACGTAACTTGGTTATGTTGCATTTAATTAACATTATTTCAGTTAACTTAAATTTATTACATAAGGTTAACTCAGTGCCATTTAGTTGAATCAGGTAAACATTCTTAAAGGGATAGTTCACCCAAAAATGAAAATTTGATGTTTAGCTGCTTACCCCCAGTGCATCCAAGATGTAGGTGAATTTGTTTCTTCAGTCGAACGCAAATTATGATTTTTAACTGCAACCGCTGCCGTCTGTCAGTCAAATAATAGCAGTGGATAGGAACTTCAACTATAACAGTAAATAAAACTTGCTTAGACAAATCAAAATTAAACCCTGCGGCTCGTGACGACACATTGATGTCTTAAGACACGAAACGATCGGTTTGTGTGAGAAACCGAACAGTATTTATATCATTTTTTACCTCTAAAACACCACTATGTCCAACTCCGTTCAGCTTCCTGTTAGTGAGGTCAAAAAACGCGTTCTGACGACGGAAGTGATGTCTCGCCCATATACTTCAATGAGCGCGAGACAACACTTCCGTTGTCAGAGCGCGATCAGACCTCACACACCGGAAGCTGAACGGAGTTGGACATAGTGGTGTATTAGAGGTAAAAAATGATATAAATACTGTTCGGTTTCTCACACAAACCGATCGTTTCGTGTCTTAAGACATTAATGTGTCGTCACGAGCCGCAGGGTTTAATTTGGATTTGTCTAAGCAAGTTTTATTTACTGTTATAGTTGAAGTTCCTATCCACTGCTATTATTTGACTGACAGAGGGCAGCGGTTGCAGTTAAAAATCATAATTTGCGTTCGACTGAAGAAAAAAAGTCACCTACATCTTGGATGCCCTGGGGGTAAGCAGATAAACATCAAATTTTCATTTTTGGGTGAACTATCCCTTTAAGTTTTGTCCAAAACCATTATATTTAGTTATCCTAAAATTTCAGTTTAATTGATCAGTTTATATAATGTACGAATTCAAGAATCATTTTCACAACTTCTATCAAATTTTGGCTCTGCAATGACTTGTATTATGAGGTGTTACCCAGAAGATGGTTTTATTTCATCTATAGCATAGTTAATGTAGTAGTTTTTATTATTATAACAACTTCAACTGTTGCTAGCAGGTCTTCAACCCAAGCATATGTTCTACACTTCACCACAATGGAAACCCCAAAACCATTAACATAACAGAAACATTTTGAATACCAACATAATAGAACAGTAAACATTAAAAAGTCTCTCCATTTTCTCATGTTGCTAAAAACTGCTTAAAATAACACTTTATTTCAACATTTACTCTCCCAGATCAGCTCCTTTGCAAAGCATGATGGGAAGTGAAAGTCCTGTTTGATTGAGCCCTGGTTGAGTTTACTTGATTGAAACATGTTATTTTAATATGAAAACATCAAGTTAAATAAAAAAGTAATCGTTTCAAGTCAATTTAACATGAAGCAATTACATTTGAACCAGAAACCTAATAGTGTTGAATCAAAATAAGTTGTTTAAATAAAGTGAACAGCATCAAAAAATCTTTTTTTTTTTGTTTGTTTTTTTTTTGTTTTTTTGAGTGCATTAATCTGCATCAAGCAGACTATCTTGATAGTGAGGTGAATGTTTTGCATGCCAATGATATTATTTTGGCTTTAATAAATAAGATTTTCCTAGTAATAAATAAGCAAGCATAAAGCTGGTGTCCTCCATGATTCCTGTTATTTCCGACAAAAGCACTTGAACAGGACGAGCTGGTAATCACGACTTCAGACGTGGGAAGCAGGAAATTTCCGATGGCACATGAAGGCAGCTTAAAGGGTTAGTTCACCCAAAAATGAAAATTCTGTCATTTATTACTTACCCTCATGCCGCTCCACACCCGTAAAACCTTTTTATCCAAATTTATCCAAACCAAATTAAGATATTTTAGTTGAAATCCGATGGCTCCGTGAGGCCTCCACAGGGAGCAATGACACTTCCTCTCTCAAGATCCATAAAGGTACTAAAAACATATTTAAATCAGTTCATGTGAGTACAGTGGTCCAAATTTAATATTATAAAGCGACGAGAATATTTTTGGTGCGCCAAAAAAACAAAATAAGGACTTATTTAGTGATGGCCGATTTCAAAACACTGCTTCAGGAAGATTCGGAGCACAAATGAATCAGTGTGTCGAATCATGATTCGGATCGCGTGTCAAACTGCCAACGGCTGAAATCACGTGACTTTGGCGCTCCGAACAGCAGATTCGATACACTGATTCATTTGTGCTCCGAATCTTCCTGAAGCATTGTTTTGAAATCGGCCATCACTAAATAAGTCGTTATTTTGTTTATTTGGCGCTCCAAAAATATTCTCGTTGCTTTATAATATTAATATTGAACCACTGTACTCACATGAACCGATTTAAATATGTTTTAGTACCTTTATGGATCTTGAGAGAGGAAGTGTCATTGCTCCCTATTGAAGGCCTCACGGAGCCATCGGATTTCAACTAAAATGTCTTAATTTGTGTTCCGAAGATTAACGAAGGTCTTACGGGTGTGGAACAACATGAGGGTAAGTAATAAATGACAGAATTTTCATTTTTGGGTGAACTAACCCTTTAAGTAACACACTTTAAAGGAGTGGAGTTCACTTTGCTTGTAAACGTCAGGAATAGGCCACGTTCATTGGTTTAACCAAAACATTTTTGTTTAAATCTCATTTCATGTCTTTGTGTAATATTTACCCCCAATTGTTTACTTGTTTAGCCACTGAAAAAAACATAAGCACATAAATAGAATATATAAAAAATAAAAGAGTAAAGGGGAAAATGTTATATATAGGTTACATATATATTTTATTTTTATACCTGTTACTCCAGCATAGGCTTTGCAGGTTCTGGGAGATCTCCACTGATATGGGCAAAATAATTTTAAAATCCATATGCATATACAGACTTTTATAAACGTTTACATAAATGGCAGAAGCCCATAAAAGCAGTGGCCTGCTCCTATGCAGTGCATCAGAAAGAAAGTAACCTAGAGGCTTAGCAAAGCTTGCCCTCTGCTGGTTCACATCATTTACTACACATTTCATCTGTAAAGAACACCAAGTTAATGACAAAGAAAATCAACCAAACAATGAGCATGCATTCTTATTTTATTGTCTGTCCAAATGCATCACTAAACCGCAAATGACATATGACAGTTTAAGGATGAATCCACATTTACAGTCTGCATCTAAACCACTTTAGAGGGTGTTTGTAATGACATCAGAGTCTATGCTGGCCTACTAATGTCCTGTCCAGACCACAAAACATTACAAACATGACATCCTGTGCACTATTCACCCTCCATTCAGAATCTCGCCCTTTTATCTGGTGCCTCTTCTCAAACAGTCAGAGACACTCATTCAGTTAAAATGGCATTGGCGGTAATTCGCTTCCTCTGCGTCTCTGATCTCACACCCTGATACGACCAGCAAACGTCTCTCCTGATGTCCTTCAAGACTCATCAGGTTACTTAAAATGTGTAATTCTGAGCTTTCATTTCTTACCAGGGTGCTACAATTCTCAAAACATCTGTGTGGACAAAACATAATCGATAAAAGATATCCTGAAGCTTTTATGTCGGACCAATGAAGAGGTTTTGAAACTGTGAACAAAAGACTTTCTAAGCATGAATAGAGGCCTTTCCACAATAATGACAGCCTATGATGGCATGTTGAAAGGATGGCACCGCTTCCCCCTCTGAGATGGGTTGGGAAGATAAGCATGTGGGTTTCTGAGGCCTTCTATCCTCAGTGTGTTCAGCTATTCACTCCGATAATCATCCATCACCCCGGTGGGTGAGAACAGCTCACTGCTGTGCTGACTGATGCGCCTGTGCCCACCACTGGCACTGGGAATGATGGGAGCTATCAGATAAGATGGGGACAGAGGTTTGTCTGTTGGGGGGACAAAAATGGGACAAAAGAGGCTAGTGATGATGAAATCTATTTTCCGCCTGAATGAGATGCCCGCGGTGCCCGGAGAACAACAATGCAGTAACAGGCGTGCTGTAGCCTATATGTCTTCACTGGGAACGATATTCACTGTGTGGCATGCAAGAAATGGCACCAAAAATACACCGTTGTGAAACGTTGTTTCTCGCAATTCCGAGTTTAGAAATAAAACTGCGGAATTGCAAGTTATAAAGTCCAAACTGCGAATTATAAACTCAGAATTGCGAGTTGTAAAGTCCGAATTCCGAGTTGTAAAGTCCGACTTCCAAGTTGTAAAGTCCGACTTCCGAGTTGTAAAGTCCGAATTCCGAGTTGTAAAGTCCGACTTCCAAGTTGTAAAGTCCGACTTCCGAGTTGTAAAGTCCGAATTCCGAGTTGTAAAGTCCGAATTCCGAGTTGTAAAGTCCGACTTCCAAGTTGTTATTGCGAGTTATAAACTCAGAATTAGGGATCCTCATAATTAACTGGTTAACTATTAATTAACTATTTTAGTAGGCTATAGGCTAAAAGTCAATCCAAAACAAATTCATAGCAAAACTGAAACAGAACCGGTGTCGGGCTCACATTGCCTACCTCTCTCATTCGGCACGAACCAATGTTTTCATATTCGCGATTTAGGTGCTAAACTAATAGGCCCCTATTAAACTAGGCTTTGTACTTCGCTTGCGTTCCAATATTGACGCAAACACAGAATGTTCCCCTAATGTTAGTATTTGGTTCCCGTTTGGTTAAATTTTTGAGAACCAAATAATACATTTCTGGAACAATCTTTTTAGTTTTTCCAACCATAAAATTACATTCCAAGAATGTTGCAGGGAGGTTATTTTTAAATAACCTACAAAGAACTTATAAAGAACGTTCCCTAATGGTTATTTTTAGGTTATTTTTCAACCATAAAATAACATTCTCAGAACGTTGCAGTTTTTAAAAAAAATAAATAAATAACATTAGGGGAACGTTAGAATAACGTTAGAAGAATGTTAAAATAATGTTAGAAGAACATTAGAATAACGTTCTGTTTCCAATAAGAAAACTTTCCTGGCTAACCAAAAACAAACCATAAAAGAGCTTTCTGGGAACCAAATTGGATTTTTTCCTCCTTATAACAGCTGTCTCGGTTTCCTTTCTGTGAATAGAGCGTGTCACAAAAATTAACCAAAACTAAGCACAGGCTAAAACTGCAGAATTGCAAGTTATAAAGTCCAAACTGCAAATTATAAACTCAGAATTCCGAGTTGTAAAGTCCGACTTCCAAGTTGTAAAGTCCGACTTCCGAGTTGTAAAGTCTGACTTCTGAATTGTAAAGTCCGACTTGCCAGTTACAGTATAAACTCATTATTGCGAGTTATAAACTCAGAATTAGGGATCCTCATAATTAACTGGTTGACTATTAATTAACTATTTTAGTAGGCTATAGGCTAAAAGTCAATCCAAAACAAATTCATAGCAAAACTGAAAACTGTTAGTATTTGGTTCCCGTTTGGTTAATTTTTTGAGAACCAAATAATACATTTCTGGAACATTCTTTTTAGTTTTTCCAACCATAAAATTACATTCCAAGAATGTTGCAGGGAGGTTATTTTTAAATAACCTACAAAGAACTTATAAAGAACGTTCCCTAATGGTTATTTTTAGGTTATTTTGCAACCATAAAATAACATTCTCTGAACGTTGCAGTTTTTTAAAAAAAATAAATAAATAACATTAGGGGAACATTAGAATAACGTTAGAATAATGTTAGAAGTATGTTAAAATAATGTTAGAAGAACATTAGAATAACGTTCTGTTTCCAATAAGAAAACTTTCCTGGCTAACCAAAAACAAACCATAAAAGAGCTTTCTGGGAACCAAATTGGATTTTTTCCTCCTTATAACAGCGGTCTCGGTTTCCTTTCTGTGAATAGAGCGTGTCACAAAAATTAACCAAAACTAAGCACAGGCTACTTTTCACAGTTTTTTCTTTTGTTTTGTTAACCTGTTAATTATTTAAGTGAACATATATTTTTTCTCCATTAGCGCTTCAGGTGCAATGTGACAATGTGTGAAACAAATTTTGGCATTTTTAAAGGGTCACAGATGCTTATACATTGTAATTTAATTTTATTCCAATTTAACAGTCTTGTCGGTTAATGAGCGTCGGTTCGGTCAGGAAAAAAAAAAAAAAAAAAAAAAAAAAAAAAAACACTAAGTCTGTGTTCAAAAAAAAAAAAAAAAAAAAGCCGGTAAAGAAAAAAAAATGAACAGTTGAATTACTATAAAATATAGAGCTTTAATTTATTAGTTAGCAACAGCAAAAGGGGAAAGAAAATCATTTACACAATTATCACAGTAACATCACCTGTGCATTTAGTCTCAAACTGATGACAAAATAAACACACAAACATTTCTAAAGACACATCTTAAAAATACCAAGAAATTGTACAACCATTTTCTCTCGATGTACTGTAAGACACTGCTTCTTACTGGTTTTGGTTTTTTTGCAGGGAAAGTAACAATACCATCAACTGTTGAGGAAACAGTTTGTCATCGTTTTAAGGTGAATAGTTGCCCTCCGCTCAGAGAAAAACCAGTCTTCTGCCCAACACTGACCTTACCATAAAAATATATCAACAGAAAGAACTGTAACGCAGCTAGCTTTAGTTTCGTAATTACGATACCACTACATAAATCATGCACACAATGAAAAGCCAGCTTCCCAAGACCTCGAGTAGTTTAAAACTGTGATAAAATGCTCTATACAGTGTGAACACGTTTTGAAAATGAATGTAGCTTTTGTCATAAATCAGGATGACAAAAGTGTCTTTTATAATATCGTAGTCTTCATCAGTATTTATGTGCCATAATTGGCTTAATCTCACAAAAACAGTCCAGATCATATTTCACCCCAAAATTAAAAATGTATGAAATTATTTTTGCTTTTTAGTTTTTAGTACCATTAAGAGTTTTGCATTGTGACATTATTTTCAGTATATATATTTTTTTATATTTTATTTTCAATTTTTTAAGTATTTATAAAAAAGAATTTGCATTATTTCATCTTTGGGCCAATTTAAATAAAAATTAACTGTACTGAATTTTAGTGTAGTACAGCAAAATTAAATAAAGTAAAATATGGGGGAAAATATGCTTATGTGAAAATAATGCTTTAAATTAATGGCTTAATTTATTTTATGAAACAATTAAAGGGTGAAATATGACCTGGACATACTTTCCCATGACATCATTGTGGTGCAAGTTGGTTTGTGCTTTTAGTCTTTTCAAAAGTGGCATAAAAAACAATAAAAGCTTACTAAGAGCCCTCAGCAGCTGTTTTACATTAGTCAAAACATGATAGAGTCCATTCACAAAAAAAAAAAAAAAAAAAAATTGTGCCATGAAACTTGATTACCTTAAACATTTGTGCAATGAAAACAGATGTTTTGTGCATATAGAGTGACATTAGGAAGACAATATGAGCTGGTGTATCATTGTAACCAATGAGGGACCAGAATGCACTTAGGGGTGGGACTAGTGGTGAAGAGCATGATGTCACCGCCTTCTGCCCCGCCTTTTCCTGTCTTTCCGTTGAAGAGTCCAAGGGATGGATCTGTCCCCAGTCGCTCGTTCCTTACCCATCAGTTCAACATAGTTCATAGTCTATGAGTTTATGTCAATATATACGAGTCGTCAATGCCCGGAAGATGGAAACTTTCTTTTGTTTCATTTGAAGTCGTGACAATAAAAATAATATTACAATAATATTTGCCCGTTAGGTACTTATACACAAAGAGCATTCATTTTTCTATTTAAGTACAAAGAAATCCACAGAATGGTACTATATACAACCTACAATAAATACTGTGTATGATATCATCTTTACGTGTTAAAAGGGAATTCCATTTGTTTCTTGCAAAGTTCGGTTTCGTTTGATGGAAGTTTTTTCTTTTTTTCCAGGTTTTCCTCTTTTAGAAGTCTTTCCTATAGGAACAGGGGTTGGAAAACCCCCTCATGTCTCCTCTTCGTCCCCGTGATGTCTGCGATTCCGTGGTTTCTTCTGTTCCTTCAGCTCTTTGAGGTCTTTGCCCTTGATGACCCCCGACAGCGGGTCTCCATACTGCCAATAGTCCTGGCAGTACTGGTTTATGAGGCCCATCTCGGGCTGACTCAGGATGGTCAGAAGGTCTTTGTATTGTCCGGCGCTGGGGGTCCAGGCACTGGACTGGAGCGGAGAGACCGCCGGGCGGCCCGTTTCAACCAGGATGTTGTTGACGGCCTGGTTGGTCAGGACCACCAGATGAAGTTTGACCAAGGTGTGCTTGAAGTTCTTCTCAGTGGCTGTGCAGACGTAGGTGCCAGAGTCTGAGGACTGGAGGGAACGTAGAAGTAAGCCTTGATCTGTCTTCAATATGCGCCCATCGGTGCGGACCTGGAGAAACGGATGGCAAAATTTTTTATAAAGTGTTATGATTAATAAAGCAATGAACTTCATAGGTGGCATTAGGGCTTTTTCACACTTAAAGTGTTAACCCTGGGACATTCTAAACCCCGGGTAAACTGAATCCTGGGTTATCCTGCTTCACGTTTCACAATGCTCATAATTTACCCGGGGTTAAAAATTAATCCTGGGTATTCATAAGCTGACATTTCACACTGTACATTCCTAAACCCTGGGTTAATGTTCTTATTTGAATATTTTATTTATTTTATTGTAATATCTTATTTTGCAAAAGCTGTGCTAACCTGCTCCGGAGCAGGGTTTCATACCCCAGGTAAAAAGCAGTGCTATCCCCGCTTCTAAATTACAAGTGTGAAACGTTCCTTTACCCAGGGTTAAAAAATAACCCGGGGTTAAGCACAGGGTGAAAAGCCCTATTGAGATGTCTTAATTGATAGCTGACATATATATTTCTCATTTGGGTCACGGCACCAATGCAACCCCTCAGGTCCTACTCGCCCCGCTCTGTGTAGGCCTCGAACCCGGGTCTCTGGCGTAGGAGGCTAACAAAGAGGCTAAATACTGCAGCCCCTATTGAGATCAGGGGAGTGAGGTTTTACCTACACAGCTCTTACTAGCTGGCCTCAGTTACACTTACCCCCCTAAACCTCACTCCCATTCGGGTCACAGCACCAATGTAACCCCTACTCACCCCACTCTATGTGGGCCTCGAACCCAGGTCTCCGGCGTGGGAGGCGGGTGCGCTAACAAGGAGGCTAAAGACTGCAGCCCCTCACTAGTTGGCCTCCATTATATATGGCAACACTTTAGTTTACGCAAGCAGCGCATTTTATTTTTGGTGCCCATGTTAACAGATTAGAGCTTATAAAGAAGCTTGTGAGAAGACATGATATACACACATCTATAATTTCAATATTGTAAAAAAAATTACATTGGGATCCACTATTCTAACATATTGTGCAGCTATACTATTTAATCGTGCATGTATAATGTACTTGTATATCCTCACCTCTCTCCTCCTATCGCTGTTGTCTCGGTGGAGATGCCATTTGATGGCGGCGTGAGGCGATCTGGCCTGGCATTCCAAAAACGTGCTGCTTCCCTCCACCCCGTACTGCCCCGTCTCTAGAGTGTTCTTATTGGCTGTACGACAAGAACAACACGTCATTTCTCATAGATATCATCACAGCACTCAAGCGAGAATAAGAGCTGGCCATGAATTAATACGGCAGAGCCAGTAGAAAGCGAGAGCCGTGTCAGTCAAACTGAGGTCATGTAAATAAACTCGACGCTACAACTAATTCAGATCAGAGCAGATTGATGCTTTCTGTTAACAGCTCATCAGGGTTGTATAAAGAAAGCATGACTGAATTTTACATACAGTATACACTTAATTTATATAAACAAACTTACAAATTGATGAAAGTGAGTAAAACTAAATTCATGAACTTATGATGTTGATAAATGTGTCTTGACATGAAAACCAGTATTAGCTGTGAATGATTTATCAATAAATTAGTTGTGCATAAAACAGATGGGCTAAATCTATTTATTGATATTATACATAATAGATTTCTGTATTTACAAATATGAATAGTTAAGTTAGTCCAGTAGCTTACGGTTGGAATTGTATCCTCTGCACTGCCGTATGGGATTCCCGTATTTGACATCCTGTCGCCGGCTACGTCTGAAAGGAAGCCAATATGACAAGATAAGAAATTTATTTCCATCTGTATCTGTATCTTACGGAGACCCGGACATGCAGGGAAAAAAATAAAAAAAAATAATAAAAAAAAGTAGGGTAAATCGTGCGCACAATTTATTTTTTTTCTTGCATGTCATGTGCGGGGCTCCATAGTATCTGATTATGGATGAAAATATATTACGGGACAAAATTTTAAGTGGACAGCTCATCCCATTAATAGATTCAGTTATTCCGATTCTCAGTTTTAACACTGTACTTTTACACTCAATGTTGGGTTGTTTCAACCCATGTTTGGGTCAAATATGGACAAACCCAACTGTTGGTTTAAATGTTTTAATTACATTTTTAAACCAAGTGGTTGGGCTTGTGAGTGTAGAATGTAGGTTTTTTTTTTCAACCCAAACAATGTTGCACCATGTACTATTTGAATAAATCACGCTGTGTGTACCGTCAAACTAAAGATATGACAGGTTAAATCCTTATGTTTAAAGTTCAGGACAAGAAGAAAAGTTCAATGTGTCTCTGTTGGAATTCATCTTTCAGCAACTTTTGGGGAAAATCCTTTCCAGTTTCATAATGATAATACTCACGCATCCCTAAATGAGGTCCATACGGACACCTGTTTGTCTCAAACACATAAAACACTTTGGGATAAATTAAAACTGTGATTTCCCCTGAAACTGCCCAAAATGACTAATCTGACTGCATGAAAGCAAAATATCTGCAGTTGCAACATTCAATGCACAATTTTCCCAGAAATTAGGAGGACGTGACTGTAAATGAGGACATATTGCTCATGACTGGAATGTGATTTTTGATGTGAACTTCATTTGAGTGTTTTGTCTTATTTTTAAGAGTTTTTGGCACATTTACCTCTTCTGCGAGGCCGAGTATCTAGAGCAGGACTTGCCGTCCCAGGCGCAATAAGGGTCGCGGGCCAAACAGCAGTCTGCGCAGGCCTCGCCGTAGACGTCACACCTGTGCAAGGCCAGATGAGTCACGCCCACCGCAGACGCCACATACAGTTGTTGCTGCAACAAAGTAATACGTTATTTAGTGGTTGTTTCCCTTTGTATTCTCCCTTTGGATGAAACATAGGGTGTGTTCACACTTAGCAGGTTTGGTTAGATTAAAACGATCTCTGGTGCGATTGATCCGTTAGTGCAGTTCATTTGAATAAGTGTGAACGCTGCCATCCGAACCCTGGTGCGAAAAGATCAGTCTCTGTCCACTTTTTAGATATTCGCCAAGTTCCGTTTGGTGTTAAAAATGACAGTGGACCAGGACTAAATGTATCATTTTCTTTTTTGGTACCGAACTACAAGTGTGAACACACCCATAATTTGATCGTGAAAGCTCAGGGTGATAAATTATCTTCTGTAAAACCCTTTTGGAAAGATGTCAACTTTACTGTCTCGCCTCTAATGTCACGAATTAAAGATGCAGGCAGGTCTGTGCAGGGTTGGAACTGCAAATTCAAGCCTGTTCGGATAATGGAGCTTTTTTCGCCAGCATTTGGACACTTGGCATTTCTGTTTTTAGGATCAGCTGTTTTGAATCAGTTATGCTGGAAGAACTAGGCTTTAAATTATGGCCTAGTAATGTAATTTTGTCATACCACATCTGCCAACAATCCCAATCGCAATGAAAGAATAAAACACAAATGAAATTTAACATTTTATCTCCATACATCTGAAAAAACTATTATCCACATACGAAAGCTGCTTATGAATTACAACGGATCATTTTTAGACCGAGAGCATCTGCACGTATAAATTAAATCGGTTTATTGTTATCTTCTTTATGGGTTTGGTTATTCCTCTAGTATTAGTATTCCAAGTGTTTGTGAACCATTTTATCAGGTTTAGTTTATAGCTAATTCTTACCCGTTTTGAAGAAATCTTCATAGTTGTGATGGGAGTAGGGACCTGAAAGTGATAAATATGAAAACTTTATTGTACATTAACCTTTACTTTTTGGTAGTTTGTTTATTAGGAGTAATGTAGAGTCAGTCAGACATTATCACAACAATTAAGTAAGTAAGTAAGTAACTAAATAAATATATATATCACAATTGACAAGCAACAGGAAAGTCCCAGTGTGCAGAGCTCACCCTAAAGACCTCCACTTCCTCCAGCACTAGTTCCTCTGTCTGCAGGTCATCTCTGGGCAGGACGATAACCTTCTGCACTGTACCTCTGTCTGTAGGCCAATAGAAAGAATGTCAGATTATCTACTGAGCCAACCACTAGGTTTATAGTTTTTTTCCAATTGCAGTTCCATGTTACAACAAAGCATTGCCGTCTTTGACCCAAAAACATTCAAAGCGCCACGATATCCCTCTGACAACTTTGCCTATTCCATTTTCCAAGTCTTTTGTCTTTGCATCTTATGTCCTGATAAAATCACGATCATTATCTTTCACTGACTCCAGAGACACTCGAGTTTCTCTTTCTTTCCGTCCCATCTAACATGCAGACACTTCACGTATTCCACCTACCATCTATTCCTTTTAAAATCCCTCTTTTGTCTTTTGTTTTCACTGCTTTTCACGGAACACTCGTCTTTCAGCTCGGCTGTACCCTGTCAGGCTCCATCTCTACTGGAACGCTGAGGTTTTCCAGCGGCTGCGCCCTACCAAAACGCTTGTTTGATTTAAGCGTGCCCGTTGCATTCCTCTGTGCACATCGCTGGAGATTTATTGCAACTGGAGCAATACATCTAACCTGAGCTTTGAATGTAGGCGAGCGACGGCAGCTGAAAGCTAAGGATGTTCTTGTGAGTGCTTGTAGGTGCAATGGGGCACGCAGAGTTGATTTAAAAACCCATTAGCCTCTCAGACGCACAAAGCAAGGAAAGCAGACATAGAGGGATAACCTACAGCATGACGAGACGCTGCACAAAGAATGATGCCATTCTGACTCTTTAACGTTAAAAGAGAGCTTGAAAAGGAGACGGGAGAAAAAGTTTAGCAGATCAGTGTAGGTTGATGGATTTTCTTCAAGTGATCCTCCAGCCTTAAGGTGCTGCATGCACACTTTTTATATCAAGAGCAGGAAGATGGAAACACAAAACCCTTTTTTTGTATTTGACATCAATCTAAGCAGAGTCAGATACGTTTCACCTCATCTGATAAACGTAGAGTTACAGTACACAGTGACTTTTTTTTTCAGTTTATCTTGCAGCAGTCTCAGAAAAGTGTCTCGATAAAGGTTTAGCGAGAAGGTGACAGTTACTGTACCTAAAAAACTCCTATACACTACTATTTCAGTGTTATATTGCTAACAAACAATAACAAAAATAAAACAAAAACTAAATTGAAAACATAAAAAAAAAAAACTAAATTAAAATAAAATGGGATAACGGAAAACTGAACTAAAATACATTTGGATGACTCAAATAAAATAAAATATAATAATAAAATAGAAAAAGAAATATAATGCAGCTAAACATTTTAAATTATACCATTACCTTTATTTTTAAATATAAAAAGTTTTTTAAAGACATATTGAAAATAATATTAATTTAAAAAAATTAAAAATTAAAAATAACAATAACCCGAAGAAATATAATGCTGTTAGACACTCTTAAATGATACCAGTTAGGGCATTACATTTAAGGGCATTACGTTTTTTAATAAAATGAAAACTAAACTAAATTGAAAAGACAAACTGAAAATAATATTTTAAAAAATATTTAAAATTAAATACTACTTAATAATGCTCTGCTATACAATAGATCTAATTTAAAGTTATTTACATTCAGGTATGCATATTATATTGCATATAACGTGGTAAATTTACATGTAAAAATAAAATAATAACATTTTTTTTTTAAATGTATAAAAATTGGGGTAGTTTCCAAACTCACCTGTACCAAGGAAGAGCACCTCATAGTTGCCGTCGGCAGCAGTCACCTGATCCACAGTGATGGTGGTGAACTCATAGTCCACGTTGGTCCTGACCACCAGGGGGCGCTTGTGCACCGGATACACAGCGTTGTACATAGTGGGATGGTTCCGCATGAAGTTGATGACCTCGTCGGGGTAGTCTTTCGTGGACTTCATGTTGGGGGTAAAAGTCCCTCCAGGACACTGACAAAAATGGATGATGAGGACCAATTTTAGCCAATCAGATCTTTGTACTCTCCTAATGCACCACCACTAAAGGCTAACATTATGCTCTATACCAAATGGTTAAATCTAAAACCTAAACCACCTTATAATCTGTGCTTTCGGCTTGATTTGAAGCTCGTTGAACTTTGAGCTTGTTGTTTAAACCTTCAACAGCAGGTCTAGATTAATTTTACTACACCGATGTGCCAATAATCCATCTTATTATTATTGGTATTCTGATTCATAAGAGTGTGAAACTCACTGTTCCTGGACGAGGGTAGGGGATTTTTCCAGTGTAGGCCACCCACTGATAATTGGGACCTTCTTTGTGGGCAAAAGGTCCATTGAACACCATCCGAATGTCCGCCATGGAGTAGACGCAGACCGCTGAGCCTTTGAATACAGAGCTGGGGGGAAAATATGACAATGTTTTTGTTATAAAGTTCATAATATATAAAGTGATTATATAAAGTGATGTTTAGAAGTGAATGTGGAAAAAAAAAAAATAAATGCAAATGCCCATGCTAAACAACCCCTTCCAGTGTTTAATACAGTTCCCAGATGGAAAAAAACAAAAAACGTTGTCTGACACATTCAAACTCACCCTGACACAGAAAAGACCCCATAGATGACTGGATTTTTAGTGTCCTGCGTGGGCTGTATGTACACATCCCCTAAAAGACACAAACATAGAACAGCAATGCAGTGAAAAAGCTGGAGGAACACTTTGCTAATATTTGCAGTGCATAAATCAAACGCATTTACTGAATCTTGGGACAAACTTCCTGTGACTCAGAGTTTCTCACTGCAGTTCACTCCTCAGATGTGTTTCCAGCATCTCTTTAAATCCGTCTAGATTGCGTTATATCCATTATAAATATATTCTCATTCTTAGACCTTGTGTTATTTGTGTGTAACCTAACAAAGCAGAAGTTGGCATAAACCTTACAGTTAAAATGTGTGTAGAAAGCTCTAACATTATTAGCCATACCACTATTAGTTATATATACACTGCAGAATGTATTAATATTTTGAATTCGTTTTCCGTTTTCATTTTAATTTGAGTAATTTTGTTCTAGTAAACTGGACAGTAAATAAGGTGAAAGACAGTTCACATTCAAAGAAAATACATTTCATGTCATCACTATGATGAAACTTGCTGAGTCGGCTTGCATAAACACTTATGAGAGCATATGTGTGTTGTGTTTGTGTGTGTGTAGGGGAATATGTGAGTGATAGAGGATAGCAAAGCATATGGTTCCTATTGCCTCACACACACATCCTGCCAACCTTTATACAGTGTAGCTGTATGTATAGTGCAGGTGAAGCATCTTGTGTATATGGATCAAACGTATAGGCTTATAAGACTCATTCAGAGCTATAAAGTTGTGGTATAGTGGTTAATGCACATGTTCCACACACTTTGAGGTGCTTATGTCATAAATGCAGGTTTAAATTAAGCCTGCAAAATGCTTTCAACTAATAACACCTTTAAATATCTCTCTTGCTCGTGCAAATGCATTTGGCGACTCGAGGCAAATTTCCTCCCCCTTCCTCTTTCACAACAGGAGAGATGCAGTTAATGGCATACGTCTAAGGATCCTCAACAAAAGACGACACACATACTTTTAAAATTACATCTTTACAGCATTTTTTAACAAACAATTGGACATCTGGGATGAATTTGCCAAATCCTTAACGTCTTCCAACTGTTCAAACTCCTAAATGTAAAGCCAGAGTCACATGAGCAGCTGTCTAGAATCTACACAATGATTCTCATTAACAGAAAAGGCAGGAATTTTCATTTAAAGACATGAAACGAACAGAAACTTTTGGACTGTAGTGAATATATTAGCTATCTTCTGCTTTCCATATTATATATAAATGTGATTATAAACACGGCAGAGTACTTAAGCACACAGTGCTCTCTCTACTCTAATAAAAGCTTAATCCTGTTCATTAGTAGTCCGCCACAACTCACAATGAACTACAGCTTTACTGCCTTATTAAAAATGCCTGGACATCCCTCCTTCAACACACACATCTAAATCCTCACCTCTCCATGAGCCAGTGTAAACATCCTCCCCGCTAATAATGAGCCAAACATGTTTATAAGTGTTGAGCGGCTGTGTTCGGGAGCCCAGATCTGCTCTTTTAATACGAGCAACAGCAATAAATTCCAGCATGATCATAACCCACCGTTTCCCAACATCACTGGGGCCAATTAGTCTGGAAATGACTAAGTATGAGAAAGAGAGACCCTTATTAGACCCGGCATTTCTGTCGGTCCACCTGATCCGTCCACAGGGCATGCCCGTCATCCGAACTCTCTTCAAGTCTCTCTGCAGCTCATGGCACATCTCCCACACCTTCAGCCTTCTCAAAAGAGCCTTTTGTTTGGAGAAAGAGTGGATTTCTGTAACACGGCTCCGAATAAGCCATTATCCATCTCGGCATATGGACTAAGGTGGAGTCTGGTGCCATATGGCAGGGAGGGTGAGGTACGTCACCTGGCGCGGCGTAAACGCAGACCTGGAGGCCCACATTAGGGGATCCAGGATGTTGTGGGTGGACGGAGGGTTTGCATGTGGTTTTGTAGTAGGGTGTGGGCGACATTGGACAGGGCCACTGAAACCTGACTAACCAGGAGAGGATCTTTCTCATTCACACACTGCTAAAGTGATCCCTGACTGGCCTGCAGCCAACACAAACTACTTTAAGAGCCGAGATGGGGCCTTTCCACTGACGACTTTATCTGTTGGAGATGAGACGGAAATGGAGACTTACTGAGCTCGTCGAAATGAGTTTCAATCCCATCAGCTCCTGGGACTGAGCAGATGAGACGGGCTTTCAGGAAGGTGCTCCACTTGTTGACCAAGCAGCAGTGACCGCCGTCGTCGTTCTGTAAACACACACACACACGCGGTTTGAACCGAAATCAAAGAGAAGCAATAGCTGCATTTAATACATGGCAAGCCCCTCCGCAGAGGGAGAGAGAGGAACAAACAGCCAGGAAAAGTTAGCTGTGAGAAGACAAGATTGCAAATAGTGTCTCGTCTGATTCACAAAACACACCCATCTGGTCTGATGGCCGGCCAAATTTTGGGAAGAGGTGGTTGAGGAATCCTGATTTATCATCTGACTTCAAATCACAACCTACTGCCTTGGGAGGTATATACATATAAAGGGATAGTTCTCCCAAAAAATAAAAATGCTCTTATTTTTTATTTATTGTATCGTACCAAACCGGCTTCACTTACTTTCTTCCATGGACTACAACACAATTTTCCATACAATTGTAATACAGTAAATGATGATTGGTGCTTTCAAGCTTCAAAAAAAGGACATAAAAACACTATAAAAGCATCATTAAAGTCATCTGTTAACTAGGTGTTAACCACTGTGACTAAAATATTTCAAAATTTCAATTGAGCTGCCAGCTATGGAAGCTTGTTTCCACCATGAAATAAAAGGTAATTGTGACTTTTTCATCTCACAATTTCAAGTTTATATCTCACAATTCTGACTTTTTTTTTTTTTCTCAGAATTGCGAGATATAAACTACGGAAGAGGATTAGGGCCAAGCAATAATAAAAAAATAAAACCATCTCGAGATTAAAGTTGTTAAATTTCGAGAAAAAAGTCGAAATAAAATGTTGAGAATAAACTCATTAAATGATGAGAATAAAGTCATTAAATTACGAGAAAAAAGTCGTTAAATTATGAGAACAAATTTGTAATTTAACGAATTTGTTCTCGTAATTTAACGACTTTTTTCTCATAATTTAATGACTTTATTCTCAACATTTTATCTAGACTTTTTTCTCGAAATTTAACGACATTTTTCTCATAATTTAACGAATTTTTTCTCGAAATTTAACAACTTTAATCTTGAGATGGTTTTATTTTTTTATTATTGCTTGGCCCTAATCCTCTTCCGTAATAAATTCACAATTGTGAGTTATAAAGTCAGAATTGCGTGTTATAACATGCAATTGCGAGTTTATATCATGCAACTCTGACTTTATAACTTGCAATTCTGAGAAAAAGTCATAATTGTGAGATAAAGTCAGAACTGTGTGATCAAAACTCGCAATTGCGAGAAAAAAGTCAGAAATGCGACTTTGTCTCGCAATTCCGACTTTATATCATGCAATTCTGACTTTTTATCACGCAATTTTGAGACATTTTCTCAGTTTTTTTTCTCAGAAGTGCAAGATAAAAAGTTGCAATGACCTTTTTTTATTTACTGGCAGAAACAAGCTTCCATTGCCAGTGGATTACCACATTATCCATAAAATGTGCACATATTTATTTTTCAAAAAAGAAAAAAAATTCGTTGCAATGGGCTTGACGGGAGTCAATAAATTCATTAAATTTCTTTCTTTTGGGGATTTAAGACAAGTTGGAGGTTATTCGATTTACAATGATTTTAAGAACATTCTTTTTAGGAATTCAAAATCAAATTCTTAAGTTTTGTCTTTAGAAATGTTTCTGGGAATAATAAATATTCTTTCAAGAATGTTTCATGAATCAGTCCCGTTTGTGAACGAATCATTCAGACTGGTTTTGTGAACTGGATCAATGATTCACTGAAAAGGTTTGGCTCAGAACAATTCATTAATGATCTGGACATCACAGCAAAACTAAGGCAGCTAGATTTTCAGTGAGAAATTTTAATCTGTTCCTCACACAATCTCTTATATGACCTCAGTAGATTTGGAATATAATGCACAAAGAATATGGGCAACTTTGATGGATCTTTACTGTAATTTTGTAGCTTGAAAATCCCAGTCCTCATTCAAATTGAACTTTTGTGTTCCCCAGAAGAAAGAAAGTCATATAGGTTTGGAATGACATGAGTAAATAATAAAAGAAATGAATTTTTTGGGTGAACTATCTCTTAAAAAGACGTGGCAAAATGAGACAAACCGTATACGTGATATGAACGATCACACCTCAGGCTCTTTCTGCATGTTTCACCTTTGATCACATTGTTATTAATAAAAGCTAAAGATCTTTGTGAGAGGGTGGATGGTGACCAGATGGGTTCAGATGTGAAATGCAGAATGGCTGGTTCTCCAGAGTGTGATCCATAAAGCCCTGAGTGCAGGGGTGTGTTTGCATGCTAGGTCACCGCATGACCTCGACTCATAAACAAAGACCTGGGGGGCCGCACGACAGAGACCACGCACTCATATAAACACACCCGTAAACACAAAACAGAAAGCGGATAAACACAAAAACTCACCCACACAAACACACATGTAATGTCATATACCACCATGTGGTTTCACATATGAAACAGCTCTATGAACAGATGCATATTAAAATACACACGCACAAATCCAAAAAAACTATTGTATATAGACTAAATTTCAGTACGTCAGCACCACCGTTTTCAACATTGAAAATAAAAAGAAATGTTTCATGATGAAAAGAGTTATTTTAAACTGTAATAACACAATATTACTGTTATTACAAATAAATGCAGCCTTGGTGAGAGATTTCTTTCAAAAACATTGTAAAAAATCTTGACACTAGAAACACTAGCTTCAAAAGACTTTTACGTTTACAGTCATTTTGGAACTTGTATTGTATGGAACAGCAGGCTGGACATTCTGCAAAACATCTTTTGGGCTCCACAAAAGGAAAAAAAAAGTTATCCAAACCCTTTAGAGATTTTTTGTAAGCTTAAACTTTATAAATTATGTGGCCCATTTATGTGGGTTTTGTACAGTTTAGCTATGTTTGTGAGGAACGTTTCATAATTTATCCCTCCCAAGTACAGCTAAACAAGAACACACCCACAAGCTTACAATAAGCCCAAGACGATGCACCACAAACCCCTGGGTTTACCCCTGTGGCTCAAGCCTGCTGCTCCATGTTTGTTTTCATTGCCCTGCTCAATTTGCAGTTGTGGTCTGGCACTATTTTCATTAAGAACTTGTGGTTAAGCTCCACGCTCGGGACAAATCGCTGTGGTGCTAGTGAATTAGCGATCTTTTCCATAGCATGCTCTGGTAAAGAAACTCTGTCATACTCGGAACGGCTGACCTGACAGGTCAAAAGGTCACAGGTTCAGGGGTCACATGGATAGAGAGACGTATTGTAAGCAGGGAGGTCAAATATGTGTGGATTTCGGCACGTCAGCGGCAAGCAAACAGAGATGCCACAGTCAAGTATCCACAAACCACAGCTCGCAAGCTCTCGGCTGTAGCTGGAATCTCTTCCAGAAATGCTGAATGGTACGGAATGTCTCAAACTTTGGGTCATATTCATCAAGTCATATTTTAGGTCAGAGATTTCAGCTCACCAGGCAGATTCGGCCGATGCGTGACTGCGATTTGGGGCTCTGGCCCATCTCGGAGGACTTCTCACGGAAGAAAAAGTAGAGTTTGTCATCGTTTTTCTCATTGCTGTCAGGGATAAGGTGCACATGGACAAATGAGGGGTCTAAGAAAAAGAGAGAGGGAGAGAAAATGTAACATGCGATGTAATTTTACATTTTGCGCAACTAAACATTTATCAGCCTTTTCATATTAACTGAGAGGACTATCTAAAGGATTAGTTCACTTTAGAATAAAAATTCTGATAATTTACTCACCCCCATGTCATCCAAGATGTCTGTCTTTCTTCAGTTGAAAATAAATTAACGTTTTTGAGGAAAACATACCAGGATTTTTCTCCATATAGTGGACTTCACTGGGATACAACGGGTTGAAGGTCCAAATTACAGTTTCACTGCAGCTTCATAGGGCTCTACACGATCCCAGACGAGGAATAAGGGTCTTATCTAGAGAAACGATCTGTCATATTCTAAAAAATAATAAAAATTTATATACTTTTTAACCACAAATGCTCATCTTGCACTAGTGTCCATTACGCAATCACGTTGGAGAGGTCACGTAGGCGGAAGAAAAAAGGTAAAACAACAATGTTGGATGATTTTGAAGTTGGAGGAGAAAATGAGATGGAGTAACACGGTACTTCCGCCTACGTCACACGTGACCTTTCCAACATGATTATGTAATGCGTGGCATATTGCAGAGCAGCGCAAGATGAGCATTTGTGGTTAAAAAGTATATAATTTTTTTTTTTTTTTTTTTTTTTTTTTTTTTTTTTACAAAATAACGCTAAACAAGACCCTTATTCATCAGCTGGGATCATGTGGAGCCCTTTGAAGCTGCATTGAAACTGCAATTTGGACCTTCAACCCATTGGCAGCCATTGAAGTCCACTATATGGAGAAAAATCCTGGAATGTTTTCCTCAAAAACCGTAATTTCTTTTCGACTGAAGAGAGAAAGACATGAACATCTTGGATGACATGGGGGTGAATAAGTTATCAGGAAATTTTAATTCTGAAGTGAACTAATCCTTTATGTGACCTTGCAAAAAAGCAAAAGGTAATTAAAAATGTAGAAAAACAAACTGAAAACCAACCAACAAACACTTTCTCTTATGCATGGATTCTAGAATTTTAGGTTATAGTATATACAATAATTCAATAACAGACAGACAAACAGATAAATAGACAGATGGATGGTAGACAGATAAAGAACTACTTATATCCACTTATTTACCATTCAGCCATCTTGAGTTGTATTGGTCGGTACGCATGACTGCATTTTTCCCCAAAGTTCGGAAAATAGCAGAATCTGTTCCCATGAAATCAATATACACCCCTGCATACAGTTCTCCATCTAAGAGATACAGAAACAGAAAGGTAAAAAGAGAAAGTCCAAATGTAAGAATCTGCAAACGTGAAAGAATGATGCATTTGATTTACGAGCTTTTATATGGTCTATAATGATGAAACGTCAGCCACACCCAAAATCTGACACCGTTCTTTCAACATCACTGCCAAGAGATCCATCAGGGCAGATTAAAGAGCATTAAACTGATCAACTGTTCAACTTAGAGTGAACTTACAGGGAAAATCATCCATGAGAATGATTTTTTTTTCATAATTATATATGCTTTTTTATTAAAAAATACATTAAAAACAATAATAATAATAATGTACTTCTTAATAATATGACACTAACACCGTACAATGATATAAAGTTTGACTTGATGGCAAATGCCAACTTACATTATACACTGCACAAGATTGATGCCCACTGGGTCTCACATGCGCTGGTCATTATGCATGTGCATGTGAGGGGTTATTATTGCCTCTGGAGGAATTTGTTCCTTGTTAAGTAGTGTGGAGGTCAAGTGTGTGTGTGTGTGAGAGAGAGAGAGAGAGCGTGTGCAGAACCCAGTTGCAGGCCACTTGAGCAGGTGTCTCAGCGTGTAGTTGGCAGAGGCCATGTCTGTTAAGGAGGGGCGACAGAACCACGGCCAGGCGGAGCGCTGTCGTGGCTCTCATGATTAATTCCTTCTCTGAGGAATCCAGAACACAGAGCCTGCCCGTTTTTGCCCACACTTGCTTCTGTGTACAGCGGGATATACGAGTTCAGTTTGTTGAGGAAACGTTTGTTGACAGTCTATTTGCTCCGCCCGCCGGCGTTTTTTCCAATAGCAGATCAAAACTGTTGATTCTTAGGGGAAGTCTAGGTGCCAACCTGTCAGAACGTCTTGTAAATCCAACCAAACAACACTAATATATGAGGTGGTGGTTAAAAACAACGAGACAGGCAAGCACTAAAGCGTTCTTTCAAGGACTGGCATGCCAAATTGTTTGAAAAAGCTTCCTTGTCACGTTTGTTTGTGGTTTTTAAGGTCGTATCTGTGATAAATTGTTTTACTGGCTTAGCTAAGTGGTTTTGCTAGTTGTGGGCTTTGCTAAGCTGTGCTGATTAGATGGGTTAGCCAGTTGTTTTCCTAGTCAAGGGTTTTGCTGAATTACCTGCTGTGTAAGTCCTGCTAAATTGGGATTTTGTGCTGTTGTTCGGTCTTGGCTGATGACGTGCTAGTTTGGGGATTGTTTAGTGAGGGGAAAAAAAACCCTAATATACAACACTATTTTGTCAGAAAATACTATAGATTTCCACACCCTAACAAACTAAAATCGCTTAAGGAAAACATTCTTTAACATCCTTTATACAAATAGGTTTCAGGTTTTTGGTGTTTATTTGATGGGCTGCATAATGTGGTCAAAAATTGTGTGACTTTCAATATGACTATAAAATTATTATTATCAGACACTGAAAACATTTAGCATACATTTATTGAATTAAATCACAACATTTGCAATTTGATAATCACACTAAGCCATATTGAGATTTCGGCTTCATTTCGCTTAATAGTGCAGCTCTATTTCTGTGTTTCATACCTAATATAACTACAAGGACCAGAATAAAACACAGCCGTCTTTCCCTCAAGATTACACGGTTTCTCTGTGAATATGGAACATCGTTAACCTCTCTAAATGTGAAAACCTTTTTTCCCCTCAAGCACTATTCTGAAATGACCCATTACCAATGATCTGTAAAGCGTTGAGTTTGGTAGTGCATGAAGAGTCGCAGTGAGAAGCATCGTTAGAGGGCTTGTTAAAACACTCCGTGCACTTCATTGATTCGCATGTTTCAATATAAACAGTCTCACTGCCATCGGAGTTCTCCATTAAGAGTTACTCAGAAATCAGGGTTTGGACGCATAACCGATAATGCCATGGTTTCTCCATTCAATTCAATTGAATTTTCATTCAGTTAAAAAAAAAAAAAAACATTTTATGGGAAATGCGGTGACGCTTCATGGAATGCAGGAAAAGGGATCAATGCTTAGGAGCCAGTCGCTTTTTAGGGCAACAGTTAGAGCAATAACTCTTTGAAAAAAGCGTTTCGTTCTGATTGGTCATTAAAATGAGTGTTCGCAAGAATACAAGATGCCGTTTTTTGGAGCAGAACACTGCATGTTTAACAACCAACTCACTGAAGTGGAAATATATTTTCCACCATTTTGAAGGGACTTACTAATCAAAGCGGAGACGCTGTTCAGTTTAGGATCATATGGACACTTTCCCTTCCCAGAATCCTCTTTGCCGGGCTCCAAATGGAACACGTATTCCTGAAAGGAAAATCGAAAGCAAAGATTAGATCTTTCTGTCTTACAGTCAATAATTCTGAAAAACACTCTGTAGTCTTTGCATATGTCCTCAAATCCCTATAAAACATGACATGGATTTGACATGGCATGGAGTCAAAGCAACAGGGTTAGGCATGTGACAAAAAAGACTAGCAAAAAGCAATGATGCAAAATGAACTAATCTCAAGATCGGATCTCTGAATATAATGTGCGGATATAAAGTTTCTCTATCCAAACTTCTCCGTAGCCTCAAACACCTGTCCAATCCTGCACCGTGAGCATGGCGGAATGGCTTACTGACACCGGCCCATCCCAGCATCCCTCGGGCATGATATAGAAACACTGACTGACAGGTATTTGGATGTGCGATTTAGGAATTGCCACGAGCGTGTGCTGACATGCCCCAAAGACTCGCCATGAGCCAGATCCTTAGCTTTCTAACCCGAGATTTTTCCTCTACAGTCACAGAAGGAGATGGAGGAGTGGAAGACATTTCTAATCTTATCCATCAACATTCATTTAAAGGAGAGCGGAAAGGCTGTCAAAATATTCAGCGCTGTCCAGCATTAACAGATTCTCTTTCACCCGTTATTTAAATCAACAATGTAGAAACAACCCAGCGCTGGCAGCACCTGCGAGAAGCATTCAGGGGTTGATATGACTTAAATTAGAAATGATGGTATGTAAAATTCGCTATAAACGCACCATATTCTTTTGTTTGACGGAGATGATATGGGGCATTGAATGCAAATTAGTGAGCTATAAAATATTTTGCAACAAAACATTTTTGAGAATTACCTGAAAAAATGCATACATGAGCTTGCCATCAGTTCATGCCAATTTTTGTTGTACTTGTTTCTCCAATGTCTTCTCTCCACCCTCACTATTTTGTTGTTGTTATTATTATTATTATTATTATTATTATTATTATTATGTATTATATGTACAGGGTCATAAGAGGGTCAAGCGCTTCTTCCTGTGATGTGAACTGTAGGACAGCTGAAGTATTTGAGTAATGTTTAGCTGTGTAGGTCTATTATTTCCTCTGCTTCTTTGTGTTTGCTCTGGATCAACTGCCTGAAAGTGTGTGTTTGTGTGTGTGTGTGTGTTGTGCATTTAGCATACACTCCTTTGAGGGCAGGAACATTGAGGTGAAGAAGGTTATGTATTGCAAGTTAGTTATTCATAAAGAAATTGCAATAGTATGAGAAAAAAAACCCTGAGTTGCGAAATATCTTACAAATTAACTTCAGAAGTTAGTTTTCCGGGTAGAACTACAAAGAGAGAAACATTCAAAAAGCTAAGACACTACAGAAGAACAGAAATTAAACAAAGATTAGCCAACAGTATTAAGACATACTAAAACTAAAAGAAAGTGATTTAAATGCACAAAAAAAACAAGACGCGAGTCACAGAACAAAGCTTTAAAAAAACATGTTAGAAAGACAAGACAAAGAGTTAACAACAACAACAACAACAAAAATAACTCCAGACATCAGACACAGATGAGACGGAACAAGAAAAACACAGAGGAACAAAGAGCATGCAGATTAATGCATCTTCAGACAGCAGGGGAGCCAGCGGGCTCACGGCAGGCGTCCAGATCCGTGTCCCACCTGTAGTCCTGTCTCATCAAACACTGTTTCAGGTTCAGCTGCACGACTAGTTCTTCCTCTGGTCTGGGGCATCTGGAGATGCATGGCCGTCTAAAACACAACATAGTCATGTGATCTATGATGTTACCCACTTACCAAGTATGGTCCCCCCTTTCAGCCCCCCCAAAAGAGAACATAAGCTCAGCTAGGCACTGACATGACCTTTATATATATATATAAATATATATAAATTGTGTAGAATAGTCTAGTTTTATTGAAAAAAAAAAAAAAGATTATAAATAATAATAATAATAATAATAATAATAATAATGGACAATCTTGTGTATTTTTATGCTTTGCTTATAGCAATGTCATTTCTGTTAGGATGTTGTATTGGTAGTAGGGGAAGTTAACTCCTGTAAACAGTATAAACCAGCCTAAGGTGGTTTAAGTTGGTCCCCCAGTCTGGAAAAAAGTGTCTAAACCATCAAAACATTCTAATGCTGTGTTCACACCAAACACGAATAAAGCGTCTGGCGCGAATGATTTCAATGTTAAGTCAATGTAAAGACGCGTTTACGCGCGAATGACGCGAATTGAGCGTTTCGCGCGAATGGTGCTTTTTGTGCATTTACGCGTTTGACGCGAATTCGCGTCTGACGCCCGAGTTGAAAAATTTGAACTTTAAATTCTTTAAACTTTAAACGAACCGTAAATTCGCGCCGCGTTAACCAATCAGGAGCCTGTTTGCTGCTGTGGCGGCAGGCCCGCCCGGAGTCACTCATTCAAAATGGAGGAACGACTGATATTATCAGTGAGCAGTCACCCAGAGATTTATGACACAAGTTCATACTTCTATAGAGACAGGAATAAAAAGGACCTCGCTTGGAAGAGTGTCGGTGAGGAGATTGGGCAATCTGGTAAGTTGTAAATACACATTTCACTTTTGAGTCACGTACACGTTTATCGACCCGCGAATACAAAGCGGTAGCTCTCTCGATGAACGCACGATCAACATCAGCCATCTTGCAAACAGACAACCGCCTAGCACTTGCCCCTCCCACAAGAAGCGGATTTCGCCTCGGACGCGCGTCAATTTCGCTTCAAACGCCTGTTTTTTTACGCGCGTCTATTTCGCTCTAGACGCGCGAATGCATTCAAAATGTTCAAGCGGCAAACTAGACGCGAATTTGACGCTCTATTCGCGTTTGGTGTGAACGCGCTGTGTTCACACCATAACTAAGCACCTTAGACTGGTTTACTGTACACTGTTTTTCAGCATGTCCACATTGCTCACTAGATTACAGAAGACAGTTAGTGTGCGAAAGATATTAGGCACTAGATATCTTGAAGTGTAAATCAAAACCATTCTGGGATTGTGGCGTCATGTGTTAGAGTCAAGGGTGTTATCGTAGCGTGAATGGTTTGACCATTATGGGTTGCACAGCTGGCTTTTGAAAAACCCCAAAATTCAACATTTTGAGTCAGCACGTCTGCTGCGGCCACATGTGTTTCTTTCAACATACTGTCTTGGGTACAGTCTGAATGCAAAAGACTGGGCT
Organism: Megalobrama amblycephala; assembly: GCF_018812025.1. Lineage (NCBI taxonomy): Eukaryota > Metazoa > Chordata > Actinopteri > Cypriniformes > Xenocyprididae > Megalobrama > Megalobrama amblycephala. The sequence continues at coordinate 26,465,699 of NC_063064.1, forward strand.
AGCACGCCAAAGACCTGCTGCATTGGCCACATCTGGATGTCTTTGGGTTAATGTGCGTCTGTATGTGTTAGACGTGATGTGTGTCATGCTCATTGGCACAGACATGGAGATGTTTGCCTGGCTGGAGGACTTTGTGGACGCAGTCTGTGACCCAGGTTTCCTGTCTAGAAAGAGCAGGGTGTTAAGGGGTATATCACATCACCTCTCAGCTCTTGTACCAACATTCACACGCGGAGGGCATTAAAAGGATGTGTGCCAGTTAAAAATTCCAGGGAAATGTTGAGGCAATTCATTATGGTGTGCAATAGACCTCTAGCACCATACTGAGATGCTATAATGGGAGCTCCCATAGCATAACACCCTACATAATACAGCTCTCAGAATTAAAACTGGGAAATTACAGGAATAATTGTGTCATTTTTTACTCGCCATCAATTCCAAACCCATGTGGCTTTCTGAAGAACATCTAATGGGGGCACTTTCCATACAACTAGTGACTACAGCTTTTAATCTCAAAACATTACAAAAAAATTCTGACTGAATAATTGAGTCAGTGAGTTGAATCAAAGACTTTAGATATACAAAGATGGTGCACTTATATTACTGCTTTTTAATGCTATTTGAGCACAAGATACAAAATGTATTTTTTGTTGCCGATTTGAAATGTGTTATTTAATTGTGAGTTCACCAAACAGTTTCTGAGATTCCTTGATTTCCCCATTCAAATAGATAGGACTTGGTCTTGGATGCCCAGAATAGCTGCCTGGAGGCATTGCAAATATGGCCGCTGAGTGAACAGACTTTCCTTGAAAGGGACATTGGTTGAATTCCAACTTATGAACATTTCTGTTCACTTTTGTTTGTGAATTGAATCTATTTCACTGACAAGATCCATCTAAAAGTTAAACATTTTTGAACAGCAGTACAAAGGCAATTAAATGTTGTTGATTCATTAAATGGTTCATCATTGATTAGCAGTAAACACGGACTTTAAATTCTGTCAGAAAAAAAACTGAAGATTTTGTTAAATGTTTGTTAATGTTCAGCAAACTGGTTTGAGATGACAAAGTTGCAAAAATAATGACTGAATTTTCCTTTTTGGGTGAATTATCCCTATAAGAAATGCATAACTATAAGACCCATACTGGCAAAATGAGCCACAATAAGCAAATTTTCAAAAATGAGATTCAAGTTCTCTATACGATTTGTTGGAAACCAACAAAAAAAAATGACTGAGCTAGACCTGTTTGAAGTCGATTGAGATGAAGTCGAAAAGTCAGCAATGTCAATTTTGAGAAAAATTGAGTTAACCCTTAAATGCATGACTGTTTCGCCAATCATTCTTACATATTCGGGTCTTTATCGACCTGGATCTATATCTAACACGGAAGGATCTCTACCTGTCACGATAATATAAAACTCCTCTGATATTAGAGTAACAATTACAGAAGAATAAAATAAATCATATTTTGTTACCTTTTGGAGCTTGAAAAGGCTCAGTGGTGCCATCACCACTGTCCTCGTCAGAGCTCATTTCCCAGTAAATTCAGCAAATAATAGGCTAGTTTTATGTTTGAGGTCACAAATGAGCCCATTCGCGATGTCAAACGTATTCTCAAAACTATATAATTTTCAACATATTCAAAATCAATATTCCGATCGCTAACAGCTTCACCAGATCCATCCAGTAACAGTTACAGTCATATTTTATTGCGTTCAGTGCTTGCTCTGCAGTAAATCGCTGAGCCATTTCATGTTTTTCTTATTATTTCGTTTTCTGTCTGAATGAGTCGTCACTTCAGCATTGTGTATCAGACATTGCCACCTTGTGGAATAAAGGTGAATTGCACTTATTCCATCATCTAAGATTCAATTATTGTTGTGCAGAAAAAATATACGTACACTCATACACACCTCGGGTCGTTAGTGACCCTATATAATTTTTTACAAAAAATGAATAAAAAAATACATTCTTTTATAAATTTTATGATTTTTTTTCTTGTTATATTCTTTATAACGAATTGATTGAGGAATACCAAGAAGGTTGATGTCTAACTTTAAAAAATGAACGATGAAAAAAGTGAATGATGTCCCGGGTCACTAAAGACCCGAGGTATGCATTTAAGGGTTAAAGTTTTCTGAATGTTCCAAAACAAAATCACCTAGCAACAATACCTTAAAATCCCCGTTAATACCAACCAAATGTGGTCAAAACCCATATCTATAGGGAAAACACACACACAAACAACTTTTTTTTCCCCCATGATTCCACAATTGTTTGATTAATTGTTTGCGCATTCCGACACGGGTCACATATAGTATTAGTATAGGTGTGATTTTATAAGTGTGTGTGTTGAAATATAAAAAGTAGTGATATAAATGGATTCAGAATCTTCTGGCTTCTATTAATTCCACTTTAAACGTCCCTGAACTGTCATTAGAGAACAAGTGTTGTGTTTAGAGAGACAAAGTGCTAGCCGTACAAGCAAGGGTCCTAAAAAGGCAAAGAGGGTCCACAGAGTGATGCCTGGCTCGAGCGAAGAAACTCAAGCTCCTCAATTAAAGAGTAAGACTAAACAGGAGAGAGAGTTATAGCGCGCTGGGGAAGGCAGCTGTGAGGGTGAACGCCAGCCAACACCTGGAGGGTTTTTACGGGGGGAGCAGGGACACAGGGGGACGGTGAGTGAAAAATCACAGTTGATGGACTGTAAAAGACGGTAATGGATAGATTTGTGGAGAAATCTGGAAAAGGCATATCTATAAATACAGTAAGAACACCTGTGCCTCACAGGTATCCAGGTGTAGCCGCAATGTTTAAGGAACACCTCTCGTGCCCTGTTACCCCGCTCTCAGAAAGGCTATTTACCATTGGTTTGCGTCCTCTGTTGACATAAGTGCATACAGGGTTGTAAGCGCCCGTCCCGCACACGTACAAGTGCGTCCTGTTCCATGGCTCGATCAGACGGATGAAATTACCGCACTCGCCCTGAGAGAGGAAACAATCACGTTAACTATTTTCACACATGTCTATGACAGACTGAACAAAACACCCATTAGAATTTTAAATGTGGCTTTTAGCTCATGGCTTTTAGGTTATGTTAGTGCTATGTGCTACATGCTACCGCTAAATGCTAAGAAAATAAACTTTAAGATAAAGTTTAAGAAGATATAAACGTTTGAAATTTAGTCCAACACTTCTGGGAAAACAGATCAAGAATTTTGATTGCAGTATGCAGAGGTGCTTGGTCCAAAAATGAGAACTATATCAATGCCAAAAACATAGAATGCAAGTATGCAAACACAGATGTTAATGTTTCAACGCATTCAGGTATTCGGGTAGCTAGCTATAAACACGCAGCATTTTCAAACTTCTCAAACTGTTGCTCCACTTTCACTGTAGTTGACCTAAGTGAAAATGGCTGTAGAATACTTAAATGATAGTTTATCATAACAATTACTGTGATGCACCTTTAATTTTGTTCTGACGTACAATGCCTTTCAAAACTCTGTCATCGGTAAGATTTATTTGATCAAAAATAGAGTAAAAACAGTAATATTGTGACTGTTATTACAATTAAAAACAGTCGTTTTCCATTTTAATATTTAGTTTATTCCTGTGATGCAAAGCTGAATTTTCAGCATCATTACTCCAGTCTTCAGTGTCACATGATCCTTCAGAAATCATTCTAATATGCTGATTTGCTGCTCAAGAAACATTTCACATTATCATCAATATTGAAATCTGCTTAATTTTTTTTATTTTTTTTTCCAGGATTTCTTTGATAAATATAATTCAAAAGAACAACATGTATTTGAAACAGAAATGTTTTGTAACATTATAAATGACTTTGTCACTTTTGATCAATTTAATGCATCCTTGATGAATAAAAGTTTTACTTTATTTACTGATGTAAACTATTTACCTTTTTAAAAATGTAAAACTTCCTGTTTCAATAGGAAATCACAATAAAGAATCGCCCATTTACTTCTTGGTCTTTAAACTCTGTACTGGAATTGATTTCAGCAACCTTATCTTAAGTTCAAAAGAGTCAAATCAGATCTCAGAAAAGTACCCCTACAGAGCTACATGTGGATTCATTTCACAGCAAGTGCATTCAACATTATTAATAATTCATGAGCTGTGGTTAAAACCCCTAATGTCCCACTCCCATACCAGACACTAAGTACCATAGCAGTGCACAACCAAACACCCCCTTCCCTACAGATGTGCAGATGATCAGGTGATGCACACAGTTCCTTTACCAGACCACTAAACCACACACATGTCCGCAAATCCAGGAATTTGACTGGTTCGAGATCGTTTCATGCTGGATCTAGCATCTGTTTTCCTTCTCTGAATATCTGCGAGTATGTTTTTGTGTGTGGTGTCTGACCAGGAAGGTTGAGGTTTGTAACATATTTGACCTCAGCACTACTCCTAAACCTGAATCTCTCACTTTCACTTCCTTTATATCAGCATATATATATAGATTTTTTTGTTGAGCTTGAGGGTTGTAGACCCTGACCAAATGGTTTTATACATGTTGTGTATTTGTAATGACATTTACAACTAAAATCCAAACTACAAGCAGATGTCACATACAAAGCTGTAGAGTTTCATAAGTGAGAGCTGGCTGGAGTTATTGAAATGAGTTAAGATGTCTAAACAAAGAAACTGGTTGTGTATATTGTCATAACACTTTCTGAAACAATTCTTGGAGGTCTTAAAAACAAATTAGACAACATTTAGTTCCAGTCCTGCAGTTTGATGGGTTCCAAGACTGCTATTTTATCGTTTTCATGCCGTTCCAGATCAGAGTATGTGAGCGGTGTGGAAGCAAAGCAATTGAAAAGAGGGCACTCACGTTTGTGTCTTTGCCACTTAAAACACACTCCGTCTTCCTCTGTGGGGAAACAGGCCAGTGTATCTGAAAGAGAGAGTATGAAAAAGAAAGGGAGAAAGGTCAATCCCATTTGTCACAACAATGACACACTATCTCAGAAACAATCCCATTTAACTCAACAACCTTTCACCATAATGAGCCGAACTAGCCAGGGAATGTTCACCCTGCATTTTTATAAGGCCCCAGGGTTCCCCCCATATCCAGGCTTTAGTTTTATAGAATTTAATAGTCAGTTTCCTGCATTGCGGTGAGCTAATCAGTAAAAGTAACAGTGATACTGGAATGACCCTTGGAGCCTGTTGTGATTTAGGTTATGGCTTGTGCTTGTCCGGAAACTAAAGCCAAAAAAAAAAAAAAAAAAAAAAAAAAAAAGAAAAGAAAAGAAAGAAATTGAATTAATAATGTATTATTATAATTATAATTATAATTATTATTTATTTATTTATTAACATTGAGAAATAAAAATGTAATTATTATTATTATTATTATTATTATTATTATTAATATTAATAATAATAATAATAATAATAATAATTCATTTTTTACATTGAGAAATAAAATTTAATTTAATATTATTATTATGATTGATTATTATTATTACTTTGTAAATAAATGAATAATAATAAAAAAGAATACAAAACTAAAAACAACATTAAAAAGCAAAATACAAAAAGGAAATACATAAATATATTTATAATAAATAAATGCAAAAATAATTTAATTCAATTCAAACTGTAAAAAATACATATGTATAACATAATGAATAAATAAACCAATACATCTATAAATAATAATAATAATAATAATAATAATAATAATAATAATAATTATTATTCATAATCATCATCTAAATTAATTGAATAATAAAAAAATGAATACAATACAACCGTAAAAACAAAATACAAAAGTAAAAATACATAAACGTATAATAAATAAAAAGAATGAAATAAAATTAAAACTAAAAAATACATAAATGTATAATAAAAATGTATACATTTATAAATATAAATATGTAATAAATATATATAAATATAATATAATATATAATATAAATATATAATGTAAATATTATAACACATTTATAATAAATAAACATTAAATAAATACATTTAAATAACTATTAAATTTTATTATTATTATTATTATTATAATTATTATAATTATTATTATTATTATTATTATTATTATGTAAACAAATGAATAATGAATAATGAATCAAATAAAAAGAATTTAAAAAAACTGTAAAAACAATAGAAAAGGAAAATGCATTTATAATAAAATAAAAATAGTATATATATTTATAATAAATGTATAATAAATAAATAAATACATTTATAATCAATCAATCAAATCAATCAAAATAACTCCATCCATCCATCCATCCGTCATTATTATTGATTATGATTATGATGATGATTTTTATTGTTATTAAAATGAAAAAGAATAAAAAATAAAAATACACCAGTAAAAAAAACAAAATACAAAAAAAAATAATTTTATATTTAGAATAAATAAATACAACAAAAAACAAACAAAAAAGGAAATTAAATAAAAAAAAGTAATAGTAAAAAAATATATGTATTACATTAATTTTTAATAAATATAATGAAGTGTTTTGTGTTGGTTCTTACTATGAGTGGCTCTCGGTTTATGTCGTGGAGGTCCAGAGAAAGGATGTAGTCTTTGCTGCCCACATACATGCGGTCATGATCCTCATCCATGCGCAAGATGCGATAGTCTGATGTGTTCAATAGGAAAGAGAAGTAATGGGCTGTACCTGTAGACCTCATATCTGCAGTGAGAGAGAGAGAGAATTCAGTCAAAATCAGACAAAAACAGACAAGATATTTATTGCTGCAATATTGTTTTAGAAAGATTTACACAGAAGTAAAGAAAGTGCTTCCACTCCCAGTTTCATTCCATTTCCATAATTGCTTGAATACATATCATAAAACCATGGCAACTTGACAATAACATAATAGTTTTGGCCACAATTCACAACGAATAATACTCCATCTATTTCATCTTATGAGATAATACAGGGTTTGTTATTGCAGACACAAAACATGGCAACCGAATCTGTAATTATGTCTCCACATTTTTCCAATCTAATCTTAAAGAGATACATACAAGCATTTGAGGTCTGGGACATTCCCAAAAACAAAAAACAAAAAAACAAACAAAAAAAAAAAAAAAAAAAAAACACTTCAGCTTGTTTTCAAATGTTTGTGCTAAGCCCTGACTTTCAGGTATGGAGTTAAAGAATGGGATACTACAAATATTACAATTTTAGAATATTAAACTCTACTGAGAGCGGAAAACATTAGTCAACAGATTAGTTAACAGACAGCAGTTATTACCATCTCTGTACACGCAGGTCACAGAGGACAAGGAACACACCCATATACACACACATACACCTCTTCAGTGTGTCTGCCACTCAACAAGTCCCACCCAGGAATCACCCAGCAGAGATAATGATTAAAAAAAAATTCTGAAAACAAATGCAACATAAAATTACCGCTTTATCTGCCTGACACAGGCCCTGAATTCACTAGCATAATACACTGATTAATCACATTACCATTGCTCTATTTGTATAGTTTGATTTAATAAATGCTTGAGTGAAGGTTGTGTTTTGAGGTCAGGGCTTTGATTGACAGCTGCCAGAACGGTGTGTGTGAGCCTCCGTCTGTGAGATTATTTGTGTTTGAGCTCAAGCTGGAACAATCAATCCACCATGTAGACTGAGTGTAGATAGACATGAATAGACAGACAGACAGAAAGAGGAAGAGAGAAAAAGCAAGAAAAGAGACAAGTGCAAAAGATATAAAAGGTGTAAAAGAAATAAATATAGAAAAGGAAAAGAATGCAAGAGAAAGAAATAAGGAAAGATAAGAGTGAAAGAATGAACGAAAGAACAAAAGAGAAGGAAAGAGCGAAAGAGCTAAAAGATGGAAAGAAAGAGCTAAAGAATGAAAGAGCGGAAGAAAGGACCAAAGAGTGAAAGAAAGAGCGAAAGAGAGCTTAAGGGCTAAAAAGCGAATGAAAGAAACAACGAAAGAAAGAAAACAAAAAGAAAGAGCAAAAGAAAGAGCGAAGAGCAAAAGAAAGAGTGAAAGAAAGAGCAAAAGAGTGAGCAAGAGCAAAAGAGCAAAAGAAAGAGCAAAAGAAAGAGCAAGAGCGAAAGAGCGAGCGAAAGAAAGAAAGAAAGAGCAAAAGAGAGCAAAAGAAAGAAAGAGCAAAAGAAAGAAAGAGTGAAGGAAAGAAAAAGAAAAGAAAGAAAGAGCGAAGAGCAAAAGAAAGAGTGAAAGAAAGAACAAAAGAGTGAGCAAGAGCAAAAGAGCAAAAGAAAGAGCAAGAGTGAAAGAGCGAGCGAAAGAAAGAGTGAAAAAGAAAGAAAGAGCAAAAGAAAGAAAGAGTGAAGGAAAGAAAAAGAAAAGAAAGAAAGAGCGAAGGAAAGAAAGAAAGAGCGAAGGAAAGAAAGAAAGAGAAAGAAAGAAAGAAAGAAAGAAAGAAAGAAAGAAAGAAAGCGAAAGAAAGAAAGAGCGAAAGAGCAAAAGAAAGAGCGAAAGAAAGAGCAAGCGGAAGAAAGAGTGAAAGAAAGAAAGAGCGAAAGAAAGAGGAGTGAAAGAGCAAAAGAAAGAGCGAAAGAAAGAGCGAAAGAAAAAAAAGAAAGAGCGAAAGAAAGAGCGAAAGAAAGAGCAAGCGGAAGAAAGAGCGAAAGAAAGAAAGAGCAAAAGAAAGAAAGAGCAAAGGAAAGAAAGAAAAGAAAGAAAGAGCGAAGGAAAGAAAAAGAAAAAGAACGAAAGAAAGAGCAAAAGAAAGAAAGAGCGAAGGAAAGAAAGAGCGAAGGAAAGAAAGAAAGAAAGAAAGAAAGAAAGAAAGAGCAAAAGAAAGAGAAAGAAAGAGCAAAAGAAAGAAAGAGCGAAAGAAAGAAAGAGAGAGCGAAAGAAAGAAAAAGAAAGAGCGAAAGAAAGAGCGAGCGGAAGAAAGAGTGAAAGAAAGAAAGAGCAAAAGAAAGAAAGAAAGAAAGAAAGAAAGAGCAAATGAAAGAAAAAGAAAAGAAAGAAAGAGCGAAGGAAAGAAAAAGAAAGAACGAAAGAAAGAGCAAAAGAAAGAAAGAGCGAAGGAAAGAAAGAAAGAGAGAAAGAAAGAAAGAAGAGCGAAAGAAAGAAAGGAATGAAAGAAAGAAAGGAGCGAAAGAAAGAGCAAAAGAAAGAAAGAGTGAAGGAAAGAAAAAGAAAAGAAAAAAAAGAAAGAGCGAAGAGCAAAAGAAAGAGCAAGAGCGAAAGAAAGAAAGAAAGAGCGAGCGAAAGAGCGAGCGAAAGAAAGAGTGAAAGAAAGAAAGAGCGAGCGAGCGAAAGAGAGTGAAAGAAAGAAAGAAAGAGCAAAAGAAAGAAAGAGCAAAAGAAAGAAAGAGTGAAGGAAAGAAAAAGAAGAAAGAAAGAGCGAAGAAAAGAAAGAAAGAAAGAGCGAAAGAAAGAGCAAAGGAAAGAAAGAAAGAGCGAAGGAAAGAAAGAAAGAGCGAAAGAAAGAGTGAAAAAGGAGCGAAAGAGCAAAAGAAAGAGCAAAAGAAAGAAAAAAGAAAGAGCGAAAGAGCGAAAGAAAGAGCAAGCGGAAGAAAGAGTGAAAGAAAGAAAGAAAGAGCAAAAGAAAGAAAGAGCAAAGGAAAGGAAAAGAAAGAAAGAGCGAAGGAAAGAAAAAGAAAGAAAGAACGAAGGAAAGAAAAAGAAAGAACGAAAGAAAGAGCAAAAGAAAGAAAGAGAGCGAAGGAAAGAAAGAAAGAAAGAAAGAGAGAAAGAAAGAGCAAAAGAAAGAAAGAGAGAGCGAAAGAAAGAGCAAAAGAAAGAAAAAAGAAAGAGCAAAAGAAAGAAAAAAGAAAGAGCAAAAGAAAGAGCGAGCGGAAGAGTGAAAGAAAGAAAGAAAGAAAGAAAGAAAAGAGCAAATGAAAGAAAAAGAAAAGAAAGAAAGAAAGAAGGAAAGAAAAAGAAAGAAAGAACGAAAGAAAGAAAGAGCAAAAGAAAGAAAGAGAGCGAAGGAAAGAAAGAGAGAAAGAAAGAAAGAGCAAAAGAAAGAAAGAGCAAAAGAAAGAGCAAAAGAAAGAAAGAAAGAGCACGAAAGAGAGCGAAAGAAAGAAAGAAAGAAAGAAAGAAAGAGCAAAAGAAAGAAAGAGCAAAAAAAAAGAACAAATGAAAGAAAAAGAAAAGAAAAGAAAGAAAGGGCGAAGGAAAGAAAAAGAAAGAAAGAAAGCGAAGGAAAGAAAGAGCGAAGGAAAGAAAGAAAGAGAGAAAGAAAGAGCAAAAGAAAGAAAGAAAGAAAGAAAGAGCAAAAGAAAGAAAGAGCGCGAAAGAAAGAGCGCGAAAGAAAGAGCGAAAGAAAAAGAGCGTGAAAGAAAGAGCAAAAGAAAGAAAGAGCGAAAGAGCAAAAGAAAGAAAGGGCGAAAGAAAGAAAAAAGAAAGAGCGAAAGAAAGAGCGAAAGAGAGCGAAAGAAAGAGCGAAAGAGCAAAAGAAAGAGCAAGAGCGAAAGAAAAAGAAAGAGCAAGAGCGAAAGAAAAAGAAAGAGTGAAAGAAAGAAAGTGCGAGCGAAAGCAAAAGAAAGAGCGAAAATCAAGTGCAAAAAGGGAAGGTAGGCCTGACCACCTGCCAATAAAAGATTAGCAAAATAAAGAGCAAAAGACAAAAAAGTAGATCCAACATAGTAGTTCCAGCTCCTCTCAGCATGTCTGTCAGCATCTCCTAAACATCTGTTTGTTTTAGGAGCCCTTCTGACTGACCATCTGCAGTCTCAGACCTCACTCACATCTGAGTGTTTCACTGAAGACACACGAGACCATGAGCTCCATCACTCCACACTACATGCTAAAAGTTGCTAAAGTTGGCACCGTGATGCTGGGATATTCTGAGTGGTTGTCAGGGTGTTGCTAGGTGGTTGCTTAGTAAAGTAATAGCGCCCTTCTCAATAAACCACACAATCTGAGTCATCATTCATGTTCATCGCCCAAACAGAGCGTCATTAACGTTTAATACCTAGTGAAGGTCAGGGGTCTGTTCAAATCTTTGCCTTAGCAAGCAGCTCCAATAAATCAGGGAGTAAGACAGTACAACCATTCTGTCCACCACATAACCTAAATATAACACTTCGACAGGATATTCTCCACATGTATTCAATGATTTTTGCCGAGCCGTGCAGCAAATCCAGTTCCTGAAGCCCTCAAAGAAAACACTAGTGTCTGGAATGTTTTACTGGGAGGGGAAATGTAAGTTTACTATTGTTGGAATTCAAGTATGCACTGTGTCTCAGAATACACAAAGCTCGCTTCAGCTCGAAGGCTTGGCATATGGTCGGGCCTGACGAAACCAGAGCAAATACGGAGCGGAGGCTCCGCATGCCAAAAACTAAATGCTAAATGCTTATCTCCTCCTTCTTTCATTCTCTCCCTTGACTTTCAACCCCCTCCTCTTTCTCGTTCGGTCTCTTTCCCTTTCTTGCAAGACAGAGGGCCACCTGTGGAAACAAGACCAACTGGCTAAAGATCCTTGTACTCCAATACCAACAGCTCCACGTCTATCTGGGATCTATCCGGACACATGAGCCAACAGCTTTCTTTAGACAGTATCAGGCTAGAGTCTACCTAGAAGGCAATTAAAGCTACTATGGAGTCTGATTTGGAATGAGCTGAAGACAGGTCAGACAGACTAATAAAACAGTAGAGGTACTGAAATATTGCAAGAATAACCACAAAACTGGTCTCATTTAGATCTACAAGGCCAACATCGACCACAACCACAACATTTTTTGATAGATCCTATTTCAACCTTTAGGTGCAAGACCTGTGAAAATCCAGTCAAGTGGAGCCAGATAAAGCCTGGAGGAGCACCATTACCCGGTGTAGTCTTAGACCTTAACTACTGGGGGGTCTGTTTTTCACACACACTGGAGACTTTGTCTGGAGAATGGCCCCTCTCTATGCTTCGCCTCCATAGCATGAAATGGCCTATTGGAGAGGAACTAGAACTTGGTGCTGCTAACGAGCAAGTAACCGGACCCGTACTTGCACTTTTTAGCTTTTTTGTATAATTCCCACTCTCACGGATACATGCCCACCCTGTTTCTTTGCATGAGCAGTGTAGCAGGAAGAGACCGAGGGATATACATTATGCTCCCTCTCTTCTTCTACCTTCTCACATGGTCTTGTTCGCAGGAGTTTCTCCAATCAACTGAAAACCTTCTTGCTTCCTTCACGCCATGTGCACTGTTAAACCTTAAGGTAGGTTATTCAACCTGGTGTGGGAATGTGAGATCAGCTCTAATCCATGCTTGCTATACACGATGGTACCAAGATCTCCAGCACTGACCTCTTTGTTCCTGACTGACTTTTCCATTTGCTAGTCATGCATGGCCACATCCACGACCAAACAATAGGTCAACTCCGCTCCAAAACCCACAAAGTTACAGGTTCCCACAGCATTACGATCATAAGCTGCCAGATACAGTCACCTCTCATAAGACATTGTTACTTAGTTGCATTTAAAGAATTCAGAATTCGAATCTCCTGATAATTTACACGCCCCCATGTCATCCAAGATGTTCATCTTTCTTCAGTCGAAAAGAAATTAAGGTTTTTGAGGAAAACATTCCAGGATTTTTCTCCAAATAGTGGACCTCACTCAGGTTCAACGGGTTGAAGGTCCAAATTGCAGTTTCAATGCAGCTTCAAAGGGCTCCACATGATCCCAGCCGAGGATTAAGAGTCTTATCTAGCAAAACGATTAGTCATTTTCTAAAAAAATAAAAATTATATACTTTTTAACCACAAATGATTGTCTTGTACTGCTCTGCGATGCGCCACACATTACGTAATCACATTGGAAAGGTCACGCGTGACATAGGCGAAAGTACCAATCCAGTGTCTACAAAGCGAACGTGCAAAGACTAAGTCAAACGCTCTTTTCAAAAAAATTTTAAAACGCAATGTTGGATGATTTCGAGGTTGGAGGAGAAAATGAGATGGAGTTTTTCGCCCATACCACGGTACTTCCACTTATGTCACGCATGACCTTTCCAACGTGATTATGTAATGCGTGGCGCATCACAGAGCTAGTGCAAGACGAGCATTTGTGGTTAAAAATTATATAAATTTGTATTTTTTTTTTTTAGAAAATGACCGATCGTTTTGCTAGAGAAGACCCTTATTCCTCGGCTGGGATCATGTGGAGCCCTTTGAAGCTGCATTGAAACTGGAATTTGGACCTTCAACCTTTTGTACCCTGTTGAAGTCCACTATATGGAGAAAAATCCTGGAATGTTTTCCTCAAAAACAATTTCTTTTTGACTGAAGAAAGGAAGACAAACATCTTGGATGACATGGGTGTGAGTAAATTATCGGGAAATTAACTAATCCTTTAACGCTGGTATGGTTCAGTCTGTGGAGTGCGGACCCTCGCAAGCCCACAACGGTCACTCTGTCGAATGCATGGCTGCCAAGAAGACTGCCTAATTACAGTATATTTGGCTTAGTTGCTTTCAGAAAGTGTGCTTGACATTGGCTGTAAACTCAAGAAGTGAAAAACTATATACAATATTATTCTAACAATGGCAAAACTTCATTCTCCATCAAGAAAACTGCTTTTCCAATATGTGTTCCACTTCTAAAAGACATCCAAAGTTCACATATTCAGAGATTTTTTTTTTTGCTGTATTAGAAAGACAAAACAGCTGGTGAATAACATTAGCACATAAGTTACTCATTTCTTTATCTATTGGTCAGCTGTTCATATTGTGCCGCCAAGTATGCTTGATTCTGGCTGAGGGAGCAGATATTACGAAAGGTCTCATCCCTTTTGCTGACGCCACTGTAGGACATTTCTAGCTTGGGAAACACTTATCTCTGAATACAAACTATACACAAAATGTCTTCATGTATTATTCCTAACACTTTTTTTGTAAGAGTATTTGTGAATTCTTTCGTCCTACATAAACCAATATTGTGCGGTTTAAATGTTTTTTTATATACGCCTATATACACATACTCAAGCATCATTAACTCCAGGGAAAAAAAAAAAAAAAAATTTGGGATTGTATTTGGAAGCACAAATGTTCATAGCTTTAGAGGCACCACTACCACTACGAAAAAAAGTTCAGAAAAATATATTTTTTTAAATGTGACAAAAATATGGATTATCTAAATAACATATTATTATTATTATTATTATTATTATTATTAATAATAAATAATAATAATAATATAATAATAATAATAATAATAATAATAATAAGATGATGATGATGATGATGATGATGATGATGATGATGAAAAAACAGAAATTTTCTGTTATTAAAAAACAGAAAAATAAACATTATGGAATATCAAAATAACTAAATAATAATAATAATAATAATAATAATAATAATAATAATAATAAAGAAAAAGGTCAGAAAAATAAACATTATGGAATATCAAAATAACTAAATAATAATAATAATAATAATAATAATAATAATAATAATAATAAAGCAAAAGGTTAGAAAAATAAACATTATGGAATATCAAACTAACTAAATAATAATAATAATAATAATAATAATAATAATAATAATAATAATAATAATAATAATAATAATAATGCAAAAGGTCAGAAAAATAAAATAAATAATAATAATAATATTAATAATAATAATATTAATAATAATAATAATAATAATAATAATAAGCAAAAGGTCAGAAAAAGAAACATTATGGAATATCAAAATAACAACAACAATAATAATAATAATAATAATAATAATAATAATAATAACAACAACAACAACAACAACAACAACAACAACAACGTCAAAAATGTAAAAAACAAAAAGGTGACAATATTATGGAATAACTATAATAATAAAAAATAATATACAAAAGATCAGAAAAATAAACAAATATGGAATATCAAAATAACTTTATATAATAATAATAATAATAATAATAATAATAATAATAATAATAAAGAAAGAAAAATAGTAAACAAAAGCTCAAAGCAAAAAATATATCTGAAAAGCAAAAAATAAATAAGTAATTAAATGACATCTGCAATTCATTTTACTTCAGCATTGTGACATATGCTCGAGTAAAACAACAAGGGGGAAAACGTCCGTCAAGACGTCTGCAAATAGGTTAAATTTTGATCTGATTTGGACTTTCCTTCATTTTATTCATGTTAAAAAAATGGGAGCGGAAACATTTGTTCTAACAATAACAATCATTCAACAACATCACTACTTGTGAGTCCAACACTGCTATTGTCTTTATACACCATGAACTGACAGTCCATCCTGTGGCAGATTTCTCCAGTTTCAAATTTTGTTAAATTAAAGAGCCTCTGCCAAGGGCTGCAGAGTGAGTTCCTGCACGAAACTCAGTCTGGCCCAGAAGAGAGGAGAGCTGCTAGGAAGAGGAAGAGAGAGATGAGGGTGGTTTGGGATTAGCGTGACACCATGTATGCAGGCGGTCCGCGGACAAAGCCAGAACCCACATCATCACTCTTCGCAGCGTATGCCGTATGACTGTGAGCTGGCTGGCTCACTCGCTCGCACACATACACACAGAAGTGACATACTCTATACTCAGAGTGATAATTACAGTTTAAGAGGAGCAGGTGACACACAAAGCACTCGCATATAAATAACAGGTTCCACCTATAGTTATATACACACACACACACACAATCATCAAAAGAATGACAACAGCATCTTCCAAGACAAGATATACGTTAACTGAACTATAACCAGCCTTTAAGTCTATGTAATTGTGTGGTGTTTGGGTGAGCTTGTTCAACACAAGTGTAAAAAATAGCAGAAAAGTAGCCAAAACTAACAGTTACATTAGTAAAAAACGAATAGCAATAATGTCAGTTTTTAATGAGACTGGCTCGTACATTGAGCAGACAGCTGTGTTTAAGAGTCTTGCTTAGCAGCCATTAAAATTTGCAAGTTTTAACACATTCATTTTTTTTTTAAAATAATGTCTTTGCTTTGTCCAAAATGTCACTTTGTGCTGAAATTTATGATGTGAAGCTGTGCTTTCTTTGCTAAAGCTTGACAACAGCCAAACACCTGCTATATGTATATACTGTATGTCTACAATTCTGTAACATGAGTATGATTGGTAAATTGTAACTATAAAAGAATGGAAATTGGGGCCTAATAAGGGGGGCATTTGATGGGGGAGGAAAAAAAAAAAAAAAAAAAAAAAAAAAGTGAGGGTGAGCAGTTCCCACCAAAAAGAAAATATATGTATTTAAACTATTTTTGGATCATAACAGTACTGTTTAATTCTTTAATTTATGCATTTAGCAGACATTTTATCTAAAGCGACTTACAAAAGATTTTTTTACAAAGATTTTTTTTTATGAATTTTACTTGCTTTAGCTGCCAACCCCACATATCCCAAATGCAGAAAACTCTAATCTTTAATTATATAATAATTTAATAAGATAATTTAATAATATTACAATGCCATAATTAGCAAGCCTGAGTATTAGCAACAACAAATGCTGCAAACGTTTGTAAGTCCTTTAAAGTGTGTATACTGGTATTGTCATGTGACCCTCATCAATGCCCATCCATGTAGAACAGCTTGCCTTGTGTCTGCGTGTGGTAAAGTGGGCGCACACACACACACACACACACACACACACACACACACACACACACACACACACACACACACACACACACACACACACACACACACACACACACACACACACACACAGAGAGAGAGAGAGATGGAAGCAGTCCAACCCACTGCATGCCGCAGTGCACTTGTGTTATTGTTCTGACAACTCACACATGCTGATTTCCTGTAAGACTCCGATAAGAGCTCAGAGAGAGAAAGCAGAGAGAGGGAAAGCTGTCTTTATCCCTAATATGTTCCAGCCGGATGTTGCACCTGATTCATATCTGAAGTTCTGGAAGCCTGGTTGTATATGAGGTAAGCGGTGTCCTTATCTGCTCACAGTACGGTTACATTTATCCTGAAACTATGACTCATGCTGTTAAATGTCTTGCCTTAAGAGCAACATCTTTTTGTGTCATAAATTAATACATACTTGTTCCACAGCCTCTCTCTCTTACACACACACACTTACACAGTTTTTGTTGGCCTCCAGGATCAAAAGATGATACAACGGTGAAGGAATGCTTCTATAACTACTGGAAAGCAGGTCTGGTGTACTCTTGCTGTTTAGTTTGGACCTGTTTAAATCACAGCTAAGAACCACAGAAAGACCATTATAGAACACAGTAAGTGTGGAGAGGAATAGACCAGAATATGAAATATTTCACAGCAAGAATTTAAGAGCCTAGTTGCTAAAAGTTCTAATTTGAACACGTATGTCCCTGATGTGACACACACACACACACACACACACACACACACACACACACTATGCTCATATTGTTTTAAAATGCAAATTTATCTAACACAAAAATAAACATTTAAAAAAAAGGGATAAGCATTAGATAAGGATAGGATAAATCACTTGTAAAATTCCTCATTTGTTGCTTTGGAATGAACAAAGGACGGAACGAACGAAGGACAGAATGAATGATAATACACTATAAACAAACAAAGAACTGATGGAATGAACGAACAAATGAACAGAACAAACGAAGGATGGAATGAACAAACAAACAAAAACAAAGGACGGAATGAAAGAACAAAGGGCAGACAGAATGAATGAACAAAGGACGGGATGAACGAACAAACACAAACAAACAAACAAACAAAGAACAAATGACGGGCCGAAAGAACAAATGAAGGACGGAATGAACAAACAAAGAACAGACGGAATTAACAAAAACAAACGATGGATGAAATGAAAGAAAGGGCGGACAGAATGAATGAATGATGGACAGAATGAACAAACAAACAAACAAACAAACAAACAAACAATGAACAGACGGGCTGAACGAAACATGGACAGAATGAACTAACAAACAAACAAACAACAAAGGATGGACGAAAAGAACAAATGAAGGATGGAATGAACAAAAACAAACAATGGATGGATGAAATGAAAGAAAGGGCGGACAGAATGAACGAATGATGGACAGAATGAACAAACAAACAAACAAACAAACAATGAACAGACGGGCCGAACGAAACATGGACAGAATGAACGAACAAACAAAAACAAAGGATGGACAAAAAGAACAAATGAAGGATGGAATGAACAAAGAACAGACGGAATGAACAAAAACAAACAATGGATGTATGAAATGAAAAAACAGGGCGAACAGACTGAACGAACGATGGACAGAATGAACGAACAAACAATGAACAGACGGGCCGAATGAAACATGGACAGAATGAACAAACAAACAAAAACAAAGGACGGACAGAAAGAACAAATGAACGAACGAAGGACGGAAAAAACGAACAAACAAAGAACAGACAGAATGAAAGAAGGATGGACCAAATGAAACTGACAGAAGGATGGACCAAATGAAACTGACAGAATGAACGACCAAACAAACAAAAACAAAGGATAGACAGAAAGAACAAATGAACGAACAAACAAAGAACAGACAGAATTAACGAACAAAGAATGAACGGAATGAACAAACAAGCAATGGATGGATGGAATAAAGAACTAAGGACAGACAGAATGAACAAATGAAGGACGAAATGAACGAGCACGTTTTTCTTAGGATAAATACCTCATTTGCTGCTTTGGATTAAAGACTAAATTTAATTCAGCAAATGTAAAGCAGACTGTGAATAGATCTTTCTGTTATAAACGTTAGCGCATGTCTACACAGTGCATCAAACTATTATCATGATGTCCTTTTTAAAACCCCATTTGGTTGCTGGGGTAGCAAATAAAACGCATTTTACTGTCTGCCCTACAGGGACATTTGTTTTGCATAAATGGAGGGTCACTACCTCTCATTCAGTCAATAAAATTGGGGTCTACGCATGCTGTTCGGCCATATAACCTCTATCATGTGTGACCTTATAAATCTGCAGAATTTAGAAGGTGTACAATTCTTTTGCACTTTAAAATGCACATATGTTTTGAGGTGTTTTCAGGTACACTCCGTTTCTTCGCTGGTGATCTCATCTGTTATGAGCGAGTCTTATAAACTACATCTGCTGATGTCTTTCTATCCACAGACTAAACTATGCACCGTTGTACGTGTCACATCAGTTCTGTTTCAGGACCATTTAAAAATGTTTGTGCACATCATCACGCATCACCACCTCCGACCCAAACTCTCAAACGCTCCATTCTCAAAGATATAATTAGCACCCTGTGATTGTGGGCATCTGTGTGTGTACAAGACAATATAATGGCACACATTCGTCTTACAGAGAAAAAAAAATAAAACAAAACAAAGCTTGGTCCTTCGCAGACTTCGAAGTGTGAATGAATGACAGGTGAAATCAATGGTGTTTAAATCTGATGGAAAATCCATTTCCTACAGGAACAGCTTGAATGTTAACAAACCACAGATAGTTTTCTCTCTCAGCACAAAGTATCTGTTAAGAAGGCTAGAATTGTGAAGATGAGAGACGGCTTGCTTTGAATTAGACACATCTGTGAAAATACAGCTCTCTATCACCATAGACATGTTTTATTAACAAGCACTCTCTCAACAGCGATCAATCTCGGACGTCTGCCTTTCACACGCGTTGCCCTCTTGTGCCCTGACCCCAGGAGGGTGGGCGGCCTCGGCTGTTCAGGGATCAGGTGCATGTTGGAAAGGGACACCTTTATGATTGAAGCAATATTGCCCAAAACCGACTGATCGGATCAGCTGATATTTTAAATATATTGCCTGAGAAGGGTGAATCGGAAAGAAACTGAACAGTTGTTTCTTTACATGCTCTCCTTCCTTTCTCAATCTCAGAGAAACACTCATTCCCGTCAATGTAAATACATCAGGCCCGGAGCGCGGGAGCTCAGAAGTCGTGAGGCAGCAGCAAAGATTGCTTGAGCTGCAGATTAATCCAGGATTAGCCCCGGGGTCAGGGTCACTGGCCCCGACCTGAGCGGAATCAGGAAGCAGGGATTGCACAAACAAAGTGGCATTACTGCAAAGAATCCCAATGAGGTTTCCAAGGAAAAACGGAATAGAAAAAGGGAAAGTACACTATTGTCCAAAAGTTTGGGGTCAGTAAGGTTTAAAAAAAGCAAAGACATACTCACAAGTTTTTTTGTTTTTATGGAATATACATTATTTCAAACTCGGCAGCTGTTTTGAATTGGTGTCTAATAGTTAAGTAAATAATATTCCTAACTGATGACAATTTGAGGTTCAGGCTGTAAATGGACTTACTTTGAAACGACTCATATTAGTTTGATTGACTTTTTTTGGTCTTCTGAGACTACAGGCCACCCTTACTTTGTTTCCACACTGCCAAAAGTCATACACACTTTCGTAGTATAAGAATGAAGATGTTTGACTTGGCCTGGACCAGAAGGAAGTTTAAATTCAGCAAAAATGTTCCACTTCACTGACGCTTGTTATTATTAAAGAACAGGGTTTTGAAGGCCGCGCTGGAAGGGTTGAGCCTCAATAAGCTCTCAAAACAAAAACGTGAGGAAAGGGTTTGATTTCATTTCATGTACTTTTTCCATTCAGGTGTCCAATGTGACATACTATTATAGTATTGATTGTGACCTGAGAGTCAAGGGAAGATTTGCACTTATGAGAAGAACAGATGTCTGCATCATAGTCCCTTACTAAAAAGGACGCCACAGGCAGAATTGCTACATCATCCCTACAATCAAAAAACAATGCCATCCTTAAATAAACACAAGCACATAAAAAAGGCCTCCGGAAATGGGAACGGAGGAGAAGCGCTTTGTCAGCGACACATAGATTTTCAAAGTGCTGAAGCCTGAGACTAGCGGGTTTTCCACGAGAGTTCCTGTCTGTATCCTGTAACATGTCGACAGCTAATTTATGGCCACAGACATCCAGGAAGGTGATCTCTGGTGGCCCCTGGTGATGGGAAATAAATGACTAAATAAATAAATGACTAAATAAATAAATAAATAAATAAAAATTATTAAATTAAATAAAAAAAAGAATTAAAGTAAATAAATGGCTGATCAAAAAAAAAAGAAAAGAAAAATAATAATAATAATAATAATAATAATAATAATAATAGTAACAACAACAACAACAACAACAACAATAATAATAATAATAATAATAGTAACAACAACAACAACAATAATAATAATAATAATAATAATAATAATAAATAAATAAATAAATAAATAAATAAATAAAATGACTAAATAAATAAATAACGGCTAATTTATGGTCACTGACATCCAGGAAGGTGATCTCTAGTGGCCCCTGGAGGTGATAGGAAATAAATGAATAAATAAATAAATAAAAATTATTAAATGAAATAATAATAATAAAAAAAAGTAAGTAAGTAAGTAAGTAAGTAAGTAAGTAAGTAAATAAATAAATAAATAAATAAATAAATAAATAAATAAATAAATAAATAAATAAATAAATAAATAAATAAATAAATAAATAAATAAGTAAGTAAGTAAGTAAGTAAGTAAGTAAGTAAGTAAATAAATAAATAAATAAATAAATAAATAAATAAATAAATAAATAAATAAGGGGAAATCCAAATAAAAAACGAAAAAAATAAAAATAAGAAATAAAGGAAAAAAAAAAAACCTTGTGACCACAGCATCACAGAAAAATCTTCAAAGCGCTAAATGTCTGAAACTAGCAGCTTTTCGGCAAAAGTTCCCCCCTGTATCCTGTGACATGTTGACGGCTAATTTACAGTCATGGACATCCAGGAAGGTGATCTCTTATGGCCCCTGGAGGTGATGGGAAATGTCCTGGTGAAAGCCTCTGACTGCTGGGCTATCACAACAGAGGCTAAGGGGTCACGGCACGGCAGAGGTGCTCGTGGAATTGTTCCCCTATTTCCTCTGAGGCAGACGGAAAGGAATGCTAAAAGTGACAGAAGCCATTGTGAGGAAGTTCTATCCCTCGGCTACTCTCCCGCTGATGCATATGTTTACCGCCCGCTGCTGGGTCTCTATAGCGCTGCCTCAGTGCTTGTCACTCCAACCTATGGGACCTGAAGAGCCTGCATGACTGTTGCTTTTGTAAAATGGAAAAGTTTATATATAGAATGACTCTTTTCACACCATTCATCCTATAAGACCAATAAGAGCCAATGCATGAGAGAAAACCAACATTAGTGTTAGATTTGGCATATTCTTTGGGTGCGATCAGGGCTTCATATGTTCCGTTTCCCAGGCCAGACAGGAAGGAAGCAGGATTAGGATTGAGTCAACATGTTCATCTATTTTGCCCAGTCGCTCTTCCTCTCCATTTACGCAAGCGCTCATCTGAGAATGAGGCGATTAGCTGCAGACAAGCCGCATTGTGGTTTGGTGCACCACACTTTCACCTGGCACCACACACATACGCCCTCCCATGGGAATAAAATGCCAGATGGTTAACCCTTTCAGGACAGGTTCTGTCACCACGGGAAGGAACTCATTCTGAGGGATAGCTGGATGGACAGCTGTCACCGAGCCTACGGGGTCCCAGCTGATAAGCCTTGTAAAATGACAGGCTCAAATACTTTAATAACTGAATAACTGCCCACGTTAACTTCTTTTCTTCCTTTGACTGATGCAAGATCTGTCAAATGAGGAAGGGAAAAAATGTAATGTAATAATAATAAAAAAAATAATAATAATTATAATAATTCAATGTTCTCAACCTTAAAAAGCCATTTGACCAGAACTTCTTGCCTGACTACACTTGACTGTTCTATGAAATAAAGTAGATTTTAGTAAATACAATGAAACTATAATTCATGTTAAAGGTGCCCTAGAATTAAATATTGAATTTATATTGGCATAGTTGAATAACAAGAGTTCAGTACATGGAAAAGACATACAGTGAGTTTCAAACTCCATTGTTTCCTCGTTCTTATATAAATCTCATTTGTTTAAAAGACCTCCGAAGAACAGGCGAATCTCAACATAACACCGACTGTTATGTAACAGTCGGGGTGTACGCCCCCAATATTTGCATATGCCAGCCCATGATCGAGTATTAGTATCAGTATTAACGTCTGGATGTGCACAGCTGAATCATCAGACTAGGTAAGCAAGCAAGAACAATAGCGAAAAATGGCAGATGGAGCAATAATAACTGATATGATCCATGATAACATGATATTTTTAGTGATATTTGTAAATTGTCTTTCTAAATGTTTCGTTAGCATGTTGCTAATGTACTGTTAAATGTGGTTAAAGTTACCATCGTTTCTTACTGTATTCACGGAGACAAGAGAGCCGTCGCTATTTTCATTTTTAAACACTTGCAGTCTGTATAATTCATAAACACAACTTCATTCTTTATAAATCTCTCCAACAGTGTGTAATGTTAACTTTAGCCACACAGCACAGCCTCAAACTCATTCAGAATCAAATGTAAACATCCAAATAAATACTATACTTACATGATCCGACGTATGCAAGCAGCATGCATGACGAACATCTTGTAAAGATCCATTTTGAGGGTTATATTAGCTGTGTTAACTGTGTTTATGCTGTTTAAGGCAAGCGCGAGCTCCGGGGGAGGGGAGCACGAGAATTAAAGGGGCCGCAACCTATATATCGGTGCATAGTTAATGATGCCCCAAAATAGGCAGTTAAAAAAATGATTTAACACTCTGAGGTCTAAAAACGCGCCGGCGCGTTTTGCAGGTTTTTTTTCACATTGCAGCAAAACAGACTTAAAATACTCTGTCATTTGTTGTCATAGAGACATAAGTAATACATCAATTGAAACTATAGAATATCTCCTTTTATTTGTATATACTCAGAGTAAAAACAAAATGTTGTGCTTTTTGTAAAATAAAGAAAACTAACATGATGCGTGATCTCTCATCTCCCTCTGAACGAAGTCCAATCTGATAGTTCTCAGAAAATGAAGTGTAACTTAGTGAATACTAATCACAAAAAATTCATACTTATGTCTAACAAAACGTTGAAATGTCAGGTTTTAAATCGTGCAAGTAAAATCGAAAACAAACATTCTGTGTTTATGTAATCTGTATGAAAAGAGAGCCATGTCAGAAGTCCGTGATTCAGCTCATTACCCACTAATGCGGCCACGCCCACGGAGCCAGCGCTATTCAGACGCAAATTCAGAGACAACACATGCATTCATCATCTCAATCGTGTATTTATTGCCTTGAAAATTGTTTATCTGGATGAAAAAGCCATGGTTAGCGATCTCTGGAAGACATGCAGTAAATTCCTGTTTGTTTTCTTCTATTGATAAGTTTTAAGTGAGTTTTTGTTTCTTTAGCGCCCTCCGGCTGTAGTATGAATTGGTAAACACCATTCATGGAATATCGTCTTCTTCTTAGGTGAATTTGTGGACTAAAATGCACAGAGCGCCCTCCGGCTGCAGTATGAATTGCAAACACCAGCGCTCATAGAGATAACAATGAATATTAAATAAAAAAATAACTCCTCTGTATAGAAAATTGACATAAACATATGAGAATCCTATATTTCTCCAAATGTGCATGCTTTTAAACTAAAAGCCTATATTCAGACTCTTTGCATCACAGAAATACATTATATTTTAAAGTATAATATAAAACCATTATTTTATATTGTAATAACATTTTTCTGTATGTTTCATATACCATGATGGGCTTGAGACATCACAGAAGTTTTTTTTCACAGCCTACCTGACTGAAATGCCTCATTAATATGCAAGTCTTTTCAGGTCATTACTATTCAATTCTTTTGTCTTCACAGGTGAGAATGAGCCATTATTCATGGAGATTCACCCCTCCACGCATACCGTGTTTCTTGGCAAAAAGTGTCTTACAAAAATTAAATCAGTATATTGTTATAAATGAAAGAGTAGTCAGCATAATTTTTACATAATTTTGAAGCAAAAACTCTAGTCTACAACCTTCAATACCCAAAAGTCTTGTGAACACAGATTTAATATACTTTTATTGGCCTTATATCAGTGACTTAAGTTTTTAGTTTTTTCAGTAACCACGCATAAACGTTATTCCTTCAAAAACACAAACATGTACATACATGTTCCTCACATATTATGGTAGCCTAGTTTGTGCTGAATACAGTGTAATGACACTTGTGTCATTAATATGTTTATGAACAACTGAAAAAAGCACAAATGTCAGGGCATGTCAAAACTTCTCCAGGCCCCAAATCAGCCTCAGACTCCAGAGGGTTAAAAAAAAAAAATCTATTGGGTATTTTGAGCTGAAACTTCACAGACACATTCAGGGGACACCTTAGACTTATATTACATCTTTTAAAAAGAAGTTTTAGGGCACCTTTAAATAAATATTAATTAAAATAAATCAAATTTGAATGAATAAATAAATAAATAAATAAATAAATAAATAATGACATAAGGGCGAGTAAATGATAATGAGTTTCACAACTATGAATTCAGTTAATATTCAAAGAGACTTTAGCATGAGCTATAAGCAAACAAGGCAATGGTTATGCTGATTTCCCAAATGGATAGGAGTGATTGTACGTGCGTTACTTGGTAACATGCAATGGGTTAGGACTGCTTAGGAAAGATCTGTTATCCTGAATGTGCGGCATTTGCATAGTATCACCCAGATTCCTTTTTAATACCTTGTAAATTTAGTTCCTTCAGTTTCAAGTGTCTTTAGCAGTCATTATTACACAGTCTAATGCACTTATAGCTAATTCCCTTATATACTATCCAACATTCATTGATTCTGACATCAGGATACATGCCAGTATTCTGTCCAGATTGGAAAGAGGAAGGACCGGATAGACTGAAAGGAAGGAAGCAGGGCAAGATAGAGCAGATAGTAAGAAGAGGCGGCTAAGATTAAAGGGTTAAAAGGTTTCACTGAGGCGATTTAGTGACTCCCTGTTAGCCGTTAATCGGCTGAGGGAGAGATTACCAACAACTTGACCGTGACAGTGGCAAAAAATTTCTTTTTAAATATTCCAGAACTGAGTGAAAACAGAAAGGTGCATGAAAATTTCCAAGGTTTCAACAAATACAGTGGTTCAAGTGGTTGTCACTCTCACTCATGGGGAGAAGACGGCTGAACCCCTTACAACTCCAAAACCAAATTATAATCAGCGACTCGGTATTAAACACTTTTTTTGAAGCAGAGCAGAGCCTGAAAGAAACGACGAAAAAACGACCATTTAAATTACAGGTATGGAAAAATTCAGCCCTATGAATAGTTTACAGTACTGGAGGCGAATGAGGTAACCGTGCAATCAGACCTGGCATGGAAGGTAACTGTCAGATGATTTACAACCCAAACCTTGCCAACTTCAAGACACAATGTTGAACAAATACTTCTGCGTATAAGGAATGATGTGTTGCTGTAGGGTCCACCCTCACGAAGACCTGCGAAATGAGCTTGCTGGCTCATTTTTGCTAGAGTTTGAAGATTAGTAGGAAAGAGAGTTCATGACATCTTGAAACGTTCTTCTGGTAACCATCAGTTCAAAATGTACACTATAGGGTGTAATGAGTAATGAGCAATTTAACATTTATAAACTTAAATAAAACAATATTTCAAAAAAGGCATTGAGTGAACATCAGCAGCTGTACTGCAAAGTGTTCATTCACAAGAACATAAAGACTAATTTGTCTTCAAATAATAGCCTAATTGCATTTGCAGAAAGTCATTAAAGAGTGCTACAATTCACTTTCCTTTTTATTTCCAGCTGGGTGGCTGAAGGTTCCTAAAAGCTGGTTTGATCAATGATGTGCAAGAAACAAGTTCATGACATTTTTTGATTTATCGATGCAATTCCCCAGAGCTCGACTTGTTGAACTCGCTTTACGTTCTCAATCAGAAACTTTGAATTGATATTGATTTACCATGTTGCTACACCATCAATTAAGGAGACTATGTTTTATTT
The DNA here is from genome assembly GCF_018812025.1 of Megalobrama amblycephala. Classification (NCBI taxonomy): domain Eukaryota; kingdom Metazoa; phylum Chordata; class Actinopteri; order Cypriniformes; family Xenocyprididae; genus Megalobrama; species Megalobrama amblycephala. Next base: position 26,492,584 of record NC_063064.1, read on the forward strand.
TATAATGATCAATATCAGACCTTTAGCTCGCTTATAAGTCAGCCAGTCCATTAGGAAACATTGGCAATGCAGCAAATTTTCTCAGCTAAAAAAAATACCAGCATAAAACAGCATGAATTTCCATGCTGGTTTATGCTGGTCTAGTTGGTGGACCATTGCCAAAAATGCTAGTTAACCACCATAGTTTTTTCTGGTTAATCTGGTTGACCAAGGTTGATACTGTGGGAACAAATGTTTGTCTAAAACAGACAGTGTCTTCGAATAAATCCCTTCAATGACACTCCGTGCGAGTCTCTCGTTGCGTTTTAGATATACAAAGCATCCCGATTAGCTTCCAGCAGGAGCAGGGTCGTAGGGTTATCATAGCACCGCATTCAGACGTCCAGTAGACATGGAGGGTCACAGGCTGCTCAACCGCATCCAATGATAGTACACCCAACACTTCAACCTCATCCTCTTGTCTGCTGCAGATAAACAGTCTCCATCTTTAACTTCAGCTCTAGATAACACCACATCAACCAGAATGCTGCAAGTGCCAAACAAAACCAGAGATAAATGAGAGGATTTCTCTGAGACTATGATGTTAAAATTGTATTATGATGCCCTTGGTGGCCCCCTCATCCTGACCAAATTCATCTCTGACGCAGTTTGCAGTCAGCGTAATGGACTGTTGTACAAGCTGACTGATGCGAAAGAGATTTGGCAAGATTTGGCAGTTGCTATTGATTTTCTTAAGAGAAATGCAAAACAATAAGTAGTACTCTTGATTTTCTCACTCCATTAAACATGAGTGAATTGCTGTTGACCATTGAGGATTGTATTTTAATAGCAACACAAATATACCTTTCAGTATATTAAGACTTTGAAAAATGAGCTTAGAATCAGAAATATGGAAACAGAAATGCATAAAACACACAATTTCATTTCTGAGGTAGTGTTTCTGTAATCATATGAGAGCAATATAATCCTCTTTATCCTTAAACTAAAACCCAAATACCTGTTGCTTGGATCATTCCAGCATAAAACCTGATCTCTGCATGCACTCCTCTCACTATTTTTTTTTTTTCCTTTCAATACTTGTGTTTTTCCTGGAAATTTTGGATGTTCCAAATCCACTAAAAATCCTACAATGCATTTGAACAGCAAGGCCAAGACCATAACATGTTTTTATGAGGATTTCAGATCTTTTCATTAAGTTTAACCATGATTTTTTTAAAGAAGACCAAGCTTCTGCGCACATACACACTCAAACACGCAAACCTATAGACTAAACACGTAAATGAACGGAATGCAAGAATGCATTAAAGGTATTCGGTTTTCAGTAGGAAAGGTGTCATTTAAGCGGCCCCCAAAGTAATGAAATTTTACAACAGAAGTGACTCAATCAAAAACCAACTTTAGCTCGATAATAATTTTCCTATTGTCACTGTGAAGCTTCTTTGAAACAATATGTATTGTGAAAAGCGCTATATAAATGAAGATGACTTGACTTGATTATGGTGGGCCATTTGGATGAACTCTACAAATCATGTCCAGGTCATATTTAACCACAAAATGGAAACGTTATATTTTGCATAAAGAAAATGACCTGGTCTTTTGCACTTTTACAGAAGGTCACAGTGCAAACATTTTCACAATAAGGACATTTTTTTCCAATTTTTGATTTTTTTTGGTGTAATTCTCATTAAACTTTAAAGTTTTTGGAATTGGGAGAAATGTAGTGAAAATGTGGAGAAACTTTAAGCAAAATATAATGTATACGCCTTTAGATTCAGATGTGAAGTATTACCCAGACATGTTCTTGACCGGTTCACTCATGCACATTCCATACAAGACAAAATTTTGTTTTGCACTCCTAAATTCCTTTATCTTACCCCATATACTTTTTTACACTCCAATGAGATTTGGATACCCAACAAGCCCAATTCCTCCCACAGAAGTGCACTTATAGGTCTGTTCTCAGGAGAGGGAAGCTGAGAAAAGAAAGCTCTCATCCATCATCAGAGGTCTACCCGGATTAACCAGGCCTCATAACTTCCCAGTGCCGAACAGTGGTGTAAACTTTCCCTCCCTGCCTTTTATCATCCGAATCCCAACCATCCATTCTCTATATCAGCCATTAGGAGTATCCTTGGGTTGACCTCACACTTCCAATTAATAACAAAAGAATAAGCCACCACCACCTTCTTAAAGTGCATGCACAGACAGGGGTTTCATGCAGATGTAATCTATTACCCAAGGTGCAATGGGAGTAGAATGGTATGAAAAAGAGGACAGAAAGAAACATCTACTACTACTACTACTACTACTACTACTACTACTACCTAGACTCACTGCAAGAAACAGGAAATGGAAGCCTACAGTTCAAGCTCAAATGAACATCTTTTTCTAAGATGGTAAATAATCTAGGAATAGGCATAGATTGTATGAGGGGGCAATTTCTTGACAATATTGAGACATCTCTACGAAATATTGATTATGAACGGTAGCGCATAATGTTAAAGGAGCATCATCTAACAAACCCATTGCATTCAACCTTCTTCCTCCAGGAAGCAGCTAACCACAGTCAGGCCTGTCAGATATCCCAAAATATCTCCCCCAACTCATAAACCTCCAGCCCCTGAGGCTCAGGTCTCACACGTTTGGGGTGAAAGATAAACAGCGAGAGGAAAGAGTGACAGTCCAATAAATTAACTCCCATCTAAGGAGCTCGTTTATCTTTACCATCTCTCCCCTACCAGCAATCTCAACCCTCAAAGTCTTGAACCTGTCAGAGCTCATTCCAGTAACACATGATTGACAGATGAAACACCCAATCAGGCTTGACTGGCAGGCAGGACATCCTAAACCATGACCTAACGGTTGACATCTCACCTCCAGCAGTCAGGTTGCTAGACTGCCGTAAGATGAAGACATGAGATACTGCTGTATTCCCCCCCCACATATTCTGAGTTAGCGTCTCGGTTAACCGGAAAATATTCGATTTTTTCCATGGCTTCATACTTTAAGTTGCAAAAACTTAAGCCATCGTCTTAATAAAAACCCAAAGGAAACCATCGTCAACAAGTCAGTATGTGGTAAAACAACAACGAATCAGAGCCTTCGTAATTAAAAGCGAACTATGCTATATAATGAAGTACCTATGGCTAAGAATCTCCAAAGCCCATTGAGTTCCAGTGGAGGGGAAAATGAGAGTTGTTCCTAAATCTTGGAGGCAAAGATCTCTCTATCTGGGTCTCTGGTCACGGTTCAGCAAGATCAAGTGAAGAAGAACCTCCCTTTTTCTCACACTCCTTTGTGGGCTCCAAGTTTTTGAGAATTAAGCATAAAATGAGCGTAACCGTCTCCATTGAGAATGCCCCCTTGTCCAGCGAACGAGATTAATGAAATTCCCACACAGTGCCAAAGCGAACAAATACCTAGCGTCACTGAGTTAGCCATTAATACGGCTTGTTATTGTTGGCTTCGTTTTTACAACAAAACGGCGAAACCCTCATAAAAGCTCATAAATTTCGATCACAACGGCAATATTGAGAGGCCACGTCAAGGTAATTTCTCTGATTACTGTCAAACTGATCACGGTTAGATGAAATCTGAATATGTTTTTAATAATGGCCATGTATTTCAACTGAAAACTAACCAAATTTGACTTTAAATTAGCAGGTTGTGAAGTAACTTGTGTGCAAAACCCCAAATCTCCCAAGTAATTTTCTATCGCAATATCAGCAAAGCTACCTGCAGCATCGGCGTGTAATCCGTCTTACTCTTTTCATGTTAAAATCTCGGCTACATCCTTCAGTCAAGATAGCAGAGTTTAGCCTCTCTTTCTCTGGGTGATATGCTAATCATATTTGGGAAAGAGCCAATGATTTTTTTTCCTCTTGTTTGTTGTGTTTCGCTTGACTTTTCTTCTGCAGCTCTTCCAGAGATAACAGTGCGCTAAAACGGAGTAAAAGAGAGAGACCGCCGAGGTGCCACCCCATGATGTTCAGCAGAAAACATTTTAATTGCTTTAGCAATTAAGCAAGATGAGTCAAAAACCGAGCATGCCTGAAAATTCCCACAGCAAGACGTTAATCTACCTCCTCGGGCAAAACTGTTCCTCAATGGAACAAGTCAGTGAGAGAAAGGAGGTGTTTGGTTTTCTAAGAGAGGAGAGCTGCGCAAAATAGAGAAATTAAAAGAGACAAGTTCTGTGTTAATCTTCGTCAAATAGTATATCCCTCTGCGCTTAGATTCAAACATATGAATTCCAGTCTGCAAAGTTTTGTTGGACCTATTCAGCCAATAGCATCAAGACGGCATTACAGTTTCTTCTTGAGTTTCTAAATGCTGGCTCAAATATTTAAAATCTGATGCTTCTGTATGTAAATGTACAGTATAAACTAGAAAGGAATGACCTAAAAAGGAGATGTCTACCAAACATCTAATGAAGATATCCCAGTTACTGTCATGCACTGGTGCTCTTTGCATGTGCACTGAATCAGAGCGAACACACACAACACACACACACACACACACACAAATGAGCACAATCTGGGTGGTACATTAGAGAGAGGGGAACGGTATCAGTCTCCAACATCTTGTTCGACAGATTACAGCACAAAGCATTTCATTAAAGGGATTAAGTCGTAATTCAATCCACCATGGATTCACTGCTAACTCCGGCTTATGGATCGTAAATCCCAGTCTTTTGGCTGAACATCTCTAAAGAGTGCTTTCCTGTAGCCTGCATACAATATGAAACATATTTAAGACAATTTAGATGTATTCCTCTACCAGCTTTCCTTAGAGACATGAAAAAAAAATTTAAATTGACCATTTACTTAATAAATGTCCACGTCTTAATGTGCTAAGTTAAGGGCCCAATATACTTCAAGCTAAATCGAATAACAAAGAGTGACGTCATTTTGAGCAAAATTAGGCCAAAACGAAGTTCGTTTGGAGTTTAAAACAGCTTTCTAAAGCGAACTTTCCAGAAAAGTTCACTCCGGCTGGAAACCGCCTTCGTACTACCATTGGTCCGTGCCGATTACAAAATAGGTAGGTGTTCTCTGAAGCTCCGCCTTCTTTGATGTCTTCCAGTTAATTTCTTCTGTTCAATATTGTTGAAATGAAACATGGTCCGCGGATAGACACCTGCTTTCAAACTCTCCCATGTGTATCTGTGTAAGTGCTTGGTGAAGAGCGTCAAAGATTTCAATTTTACAAGTTTTTGAAGTGTTGATCATTGTAGCCAATCATCTGTTGAGTGCATGAACACAATGGCCAATCAGAGGCGTTTAAGTTAGTCAGAATCCGTTAAAAAACGCTTATATTGCTAGGGTGGAAATGCTGGTATCGTCACATTTTTACAAATTTTATACCAGCATTTCATCTAAAAAAAAAATATATATATATATTATTGATAGTATGAAGACAATATGACCAGGTTTCAATAAGAAATTCATCAAAGCAGCTATTTTGGATTTGAAAATTAAGTTAGGCATAACACATTCTGAATATGTGAAATGTCGCTGAGTATGTAAATCCTTAATCATTTTGAGTTGTAATGGCCTCTTCTATCAACTTCATAAAAGAACTAATTTTTGTCCGTTTAATTGGCTGTGAAAGTACTGTTCTACTGAGAGACTTTTGACTAGCTATGGGAGAAAACGGTCTTGTTCAAATCAAAATAATAAACGTGTGAACTCTAAATCAAGTTGGACTCCATCTGGGAACAGATCTCTCACAGAACTGAACTCGAGTCCAAAACCAACCCTCCGTTTCTGCATACAGCCGAGCCATTATAAGCACAACTGGAAATAATACAATCACCTACAGAGACGTAGCAAGAGAAACAAATCGAAGTCTATGTTGAGAAGTGCATGGGCCTGAGATGACAAGTTTTAAACACATCATATTTTCCAGCAGTTTCCGTGTCCACCGGTTCGACAGTCACGCGTGATGTGATGACCGTTAAACAGTACTGGACTTGCGTGCCCTCTTAACCGTAGCTTGTCAAAATTAAGAACCGGATCATAGAAGAGGTCGTCCATCTAGCTTCACTTGAAGTTTCCAGCAATTAATTCTGTCACATAGAGTAAAGAGCGGTGAAGACCTTGGCTGCAGCGGACCGGCCACAAGATCTTGTAGTGCTTTTTCCTGCATTCTAATGAAATGCCATAAATCAGAACAGATGAAGGCTGTTAAAGTCACCTCTCAGTTGTTAGACGCCGTTGGCTGATGCCAGCTTTGTAACTCCAAGCAAATTGTTAGTTTTTTCCAGGGCAGAACAGGGACCGCTTTGGCAAAGCATGCTGGCACATAACCGTGAGAGGGCTGTGACGCAGATCTGTCATGGCTGGACAAATACGTCTTGATCTAGAGCAGGTTTGGGCATCAGGTAAGAGATTTTTGGCACGAATGCATGTTGTAATTTGATTAACATAATCAGTAATGGCACCATGACTTAGAAACTTGCTCAAGCAAAACATACCTCACCATCACCATAATAATAATAATAATAATAATAATAATAATAATAATAATAATAATAATAATAGTAATAACAGTAATAATAATAATAATAATAATAATAATAATAATAATAATAATAATAATAATAATAATAATAATAATAATAATAACAACAACAATAATCTAAAATATTCACACTTTTTAACTAAATCCTAACTAATGGCATTCTTCAGACACCCACCAAATGGAAAAGAAACACTGTTCATAGGTCAAGTAATTTAAGGTGTAGTTTGCTAAAATACATAGAATTTTAAGATCAAAAGTTAGATAAGAGTGAAAGAAAATATGAAATTGCAGTAATAGCATAATAATAATAATAATAATAATAATAATAATAATAATATTAATATTAATATTAACTATTACTATTATTATTGAATATCATTAATACAATTTTGTTTTTATAAGTTTATTGTTGCTTTATCATCATCATCATCATCATCAGTAGTAATAAATGCTAATTATAAACAGTTTAATATTTTAATAATTTTAATACTATTAAATACAAACAATTTTATTTGAAAATAATAATAATAATAATAATAATAATAATAATAATATTATTATTATTATTAATATTAATATTAATATTAAATAAAAGTATATAAAAACATTAATCAGTAAAATGTGTTTATATTAATATTTAATTTATTTTAATATGTATTATTATTATTATATTATATTATATATTAATAATATTAAATAAAATTATATAAAAATATATTAATATTAACAATTTTATTTTACTATTTCATTTATTTTAATATGTATTATTATTATTATTATTATTATTATTATTATTATTATTATTATTATTAATAATAACAACTATTACTATTATTATTGAATATCATTAATACAATTTTATTTTATAAGTTTATTGTTGCTTTATCATCATCATCATCAGTAGTAATAAATGCTAATTATAAACAGTTTAATATTTTAATAATTTTAATACTATTAAATACAAACAATTTTATTTTAATGTATTATTATTATATTAATAATAATAATAATAATAATAATAATATTAAATAAAAGTATATAAAAATATATTAATATCAGTAAAATAAAATTGTTTATATTAATATTTAATTTATTTTAATATGTATTATTATTATTATTATTATTATTATTATTATTATTATATTATATTATATATATTAATAATATTAAATAAAATTATATAAAAATATATTAATATAAACAATTTTATTTTACCATTTAATTTATTTTAATATGTATTATTATTATTATTATTATTATTATTATTATTATTATTATTGTTATTGTTATTGTTATTATTATTATTATTATTATTATTATTATTATTTAAACAAGAAAAACAAACATTATTATACAATTAAATAATACAAAAATATTTTAATAATGTTTTATAATTATTATATAAATAATCTCATTAATAAATGTTTTTTATTTTACTATTTTTTAAATTTATATTTTTAATATTAATTATTATTATTATTATTATTATTATTATTATTATTAAACAAGCAAAAACAAACATTTTATTTTAATATTTATTATTATTTTTTATTTTTATTTTTATTATTATTATTATTATTTTTTTATTAAAATGTTTTAGATTTTAAAAATTTAAAAACAAACACAGATAATATCAAACATCAAACATATCTACACTCGTCTCATTTATTGTTACTTATATAGGCCCGCCTAGCCAAAATTACTACTTTCAGTTATAACAATATTCTGGACCAAAATGAAACCATTCTAAAGTGGTCTGATTATTGATTATGTCTCAGGAATCAATTAAAGGGCGATGAGGAACTTATGAACTTGGCCTTAAAGGGATGTAAACACACATACATGAGAACAAACCTTGCCTGGCCTTTTAAAGGAGTTCCTCTGACATTCATTTTCCCCAGGAGTGTCATTAGAAGCTGCTGAGTCTCTACTCATCATTGTTTATCTCTACACTGCTAATTAGTTCCAATCAATTAAAGTTGCTCAATTCTGCGTCACTGGGACAAGCGTTGCTCTTTTTGCTTCTATATGCATGATGAACATTATGAACAGTTTAGTACTGGACTATCACTAACACTGTATTATAACAAGGTGCAACACAAAGCATCAAATCACATTTCTATGAATTTTTATTTTTATTTGTTTAATTAAAAATTTTTTTTGTCTTAACCAGCCATCAGAAGCCTAGAAAGAAAACTCGACCCTCGAAATCCATCACATTAGACCAAGTTAGAGCAAAGTGACATTATTATTTCCGTTGGGTGGGTTGGTTTGTGATTTCCACACATTGTAAAAACATGTCAGTGAGTCATGAATATGATGCAATATGAAAATAACTTTCCAAAAAATTATTTCTGAAAGTGCTGGTATATTTAAATAGTCCATCATCATCACCACAGCTGTTCTACTGACTAATTGATGGAGTTATTAGTCATTTCTTACAGAAAATAAACCAGGAGAAGTGGGTGATGACAATCATAATCCCGAGGCAGCGGTCACACACTTACACGTTCACACAAACGCAATCCCTGTGAGTCAGGATATGTTCTTAATGGCATTGAGAATAAAAATGATGGCTTCCACACACATCTGGAGCACAGCCTGATTATACACTTGCTTCACGACACCCAAGAGTCACCAGCACACATTTACTCAACAGCCAGAGTATAGACTGTTACTCAACGCTCACATTAACACGTGTGTGCACGGAAGATAAATTCTAAACATGTCCAAACAGGACCGACGTAGCAGGAAGATTGCTGAGGCATCAACCTTAGGGTCTGGAGGGAAATCTGATTCCTACTGTATCCCCATCCTGGACAACCACACAAACACACACACACACACACACACCATAGTAAATACAACTCCTGCCTCCTTCCATGCACGCCACCCTCCTTTGCAATCTCTCTCTGCTCTCGTCTTTGTGTGTGCAAGTCTACTGCCGTCTTCCCCTCACTTGTACTCATCCCACGTTTGTGTTTTCCACAGAAAGGAAATGCAAATGTGCCGTTTCCCCACTTCTCTGGGAAACGCCACAGGGCGCCTGGATAGAGAAATTAAACTAAGTCGCCGTGATGCATGCAGCAAAGTGGCAATAAAGTATTCATTAACAACTATTCAGACGCTAAGCGGGGCAACAAGTGGTCAAGTTAAGAAGTTAAACAGGGACTTTATGCGGTAAAACCTCCCCTGGGCTTATATATTTACAAAACAAAAGAGCTCCTTTGACGGGTGTCGCGGAGCAATGCACCTTGCTTGGGGGAAAACGGGCTTGTGTGAATGGGACTCGGAATAAAGTGCGTTTACCTGCTGAGTGGCTTTGCTTTGATGAGAGAGGAGTGGGTAAAAACAAACACCATCCGAGAAAAGGCCCATCATGTTGCATTTTGAGGACTCTGGTCTTGGCCAATAGATGCACGCTCTATGTTCTGAAGGAGTTTGAAGGTGAAATGACTTGCATGCCAAACCCTTCATTAAGAAAACAAATTGAAAACTTAAAAAAAAAGATACTTTGGTTATATGGTACATCTGGAGTGGAACCAAATTAGCAATAGACTGATATAAAGTTAATTGGACAGATTAATTAGACAACGTGTGGCCATTTGGAAATTATCTACATCAGTCATTAACAACATTTGTTGTTAATTATATAACTATACAATATTATAAAAAAAATAATAAAATAAAATATACAAAACCTAAAAAATAAAATATTACAAATATTTAAAAAAAAAGTAAAAATATATTAAATTATATTTTATTTTATTATAATAAAATCAAAAATAATAATAAAAAATAACAACATTTAAAAATATATAAATAAATAAAATTGTTAAAAAAAATACAAAATAAAATAAAATAAAATACACCCTGCTCTCTAGATGGCCACTCAAAAATACACATTGGTCAAATAATATTAAAAACCAAGTTCTAAACTGGCTTGAATTTTGATAAGACATTTATCCCCCATTTATCCCCCATTAGTTCTCAAAGATCTTGATGCTAGTTTAATGGCATATGTTGTCTTGATTCAGAATGCCATAAAAAAAATAAATAAATAAATAAATAAAAAATAAAATATGAATCAGCATGAGCAATGCATTTGACTTCCATTATGTGACATATTTCTGCGTCAAACAGAATATTTAGGGCAAAATAATATAGGGTGGACACAACTAAATTGAAATTAATACAATTATTTGGTTATTTTACCATTTTAAAGCTACCAAATTATATTTTTTAAATAACAAATGAATCACACACAATAACCAGGGACAATTATTAAAAAAAAATTTGTAGGGTTAACTTTGAATTTATGTCTTCAAGCTACACAACACAAATTCAGACATTACAAGTGCTACACACTCTTCAGGTTTTTTTTTTTTTTTTTTTTTTTTTTGTGATCGATGGCATTCATTTCAAAGTTTTCTTTCTACACAAATTCTGCTGTCCTCATATCTCTCTATACGTTCATAAGTTAGAGGTTAATGTGTATGAGTAAAGTGTGTGTGTTGCTCTGTGGCACACAGTGCAAGGCACTCATTGATGGAAAATAAAGGCCCAGTGCCAGTCACAAGCCCACCCCCAGATCTCCCAGAATGTGAATGAACTGCTGTGAATGGAACGATGAACCCACACAAATGCCCTCTCACCACTCACGCCCGCTCGCCCGCCCTTCTTATGGTGGATGAACGCAGGGGTGAGACGAAACAACAAAAACAACAACAACAACAAGGGATGCGTGAAGCCCCGCCCCATTTTCATTCCAGCCCTAGGTCTGCAATACGCCCCCGACTCCTGGCCAATTCCTCAGTCCACAGGGAACTTAAAAAGTTGATCTTCTCACAAAGCCATACCTCCACCCATTTCCCACCAGGAACAGGGGTGGATTGTGGGTGGAGGGTCAATGGTGGAGAGGGAGGGCCTGGCACAACTTCAATGAGAGCAGATGAGAGCTCATCTCCTTCCATGACAATTGCCACCCACTCGAAAAGCACGCAATGTCGGGTGACTGAAGAACGCGAATCAGCATCTCAATGAAGGCATCAAAGGCTCCTGATGCAGGGGCGGACGCCAAGTTCCACACTTCACGAATTTTGTATCCTCTCCACACCACCATTGGTTGAAATGCTGGGGGACTGATTGAGAGCAAGATTAAAGAAAGCAGGAGGGTTAGAAAACATCTGACGCCATTTTTTTGAAAATGTGAGCAAAGCAACATTTAATGGTTTAGCTTCCTTCTTTAGAACTCATTATACCAGTAGTTTGAACCAATTATGGGTTCCAGACTTATAACAAGTTTCCTCATGTTCAGGTTTAATCAACTGAGAAATGAGCATTATTTTTAGGCATTCACACTGTAAATCAGCAAACTGAAGCAAATCCAGATCATCTCTAGAATCTAAATCTTAATCTGAAAATGTTTGAGATGAGCAGATCGAGTGAGTGAACGACCGACAGCGTACTGATTAATGATGCCCAGCTCATTAAATAGAGCACGCTCTTGACCCCATCCCACAGAGAGGTCAGAGCTTCTCCAAAACTTCACAGGAGGACGTTCTGGGAAAATATGCAAACTCTGAATGATACTGAACTGTAGAATGGCACATTCTCCCTCATATTTTGCATTCAAATGAATCAAACAATCTGCGCAATAAAATGTCTTGTGAACTCTGTGAATTCTACATTTAAAAAAAAAAAAAAAAAATCTAGTTCTGTATAAATTTCTCACTTTCAAATGAGAAAATCCATTCAGTTCTTTATATTCAGATCATTACAATAAAAACAGTGATGTTCTCATTGGTCACTTGACATCACAGCAACTCATTCAGGATTTCTTTATCCTACTATGAAGATCAAAGGTTTATTAAACAAATTATACACTATATAAAACTCAGACATGGTCTAAATTACAGCTCACACTCGATATGAGAGACAATCCTCTGGTCAAGACCTAATTAAGACATGCTAAAATCACCTCTCACCCCCACTGAGCAGTCTCAGCTTATTTTCCACCGCCATTCCACTCACGGCACAAACAAACACGTGTCAGTAATAATCACACACTCTTAATCCCACTAGAACATTATTCTATCCGACACTTTAATCTGAGAATGGTAGCATTAGATCTAAATATACATTTAAATCTACGGTTGAATTCAGAGCCACAGGCACCCATAGAGAGTCAGTTTTCTAGATAAGTGATTTCGGATTTTCAACATTTGGTCATTTGCTGTTGTTGGTGGTTGCATAATTTGTTCCTATTAGAAATAATATATAGATAAATTTCACAAAACATGCCCAGGTCTTTTGTCACCACAAAAAATAAAAATAAAAATAAATAAATATTATATATACCATTAAGAAAATTATATTTTTAGGACCACTAAGAATCTTGTATTTCAGCAATGATAATTTTCATTAGATTCTTATGTATTAAAATATCAGTACAATAAACTAAACTAAAAAAAAAGTTTAAATATTTAAGTAATAAAAATTAAGAAAATGCATTTTAAATATTCTTTTAGTAAGCTAAAAAAGGCCATTATTTTTGTTAATATATCAACATAAAAGGCAAGATAATAAATACTACAATTATGTATAAATAATTTTAATAAATATTATTTTTCACATTACAGTATGAAGAATTGACAGGGAGTGCTTAATTTTAATTGCAAAATCTTAATTTTAAAGATGTACACTCTAAAAAATGCTGGGTTAAAAACAACCCAAGTTGAAAATGGACAAACCCAGCGGTTGGGTTAAATGTTTGCCCAACCTGCTGGGTAGTTTTATTTAAACCAACTATTGTTTAAAAATTGCTATATGGCTAGCTTAAAATGAACCCAAAATACTTGGGAAATTAAAAACCAGATGCAATTAGAGGCAACAATAATAGACAAAAGGTGAATGTTTATTAATAAGCTTTAATATTTTATTAATATAAATTTATTAATAAGCAATTTAATAAATGTTTGTTTAATAATTATTCATTGAACATTAATAAATGTTCATTTCCAACATACTTTGGGTTAATTTTAATTAAGCAATACAGTAATTTTTAAACAATAGTTGAGTTAAATAAAACTACCCAGCAGGTTGGGCAAACATTTAACCCTACCGCTGGGTTAAAACAACCCAATTGCTGGGTTTGTCAATTTTCAACCCAACTTGGGTTGTTTTTAACCCAGCATTTTTTAGAGTGTAGTTTTTCTTTTTGACAGATTTTGTGAAACCCACCGATATTCCTTGGGTGATATTGGGACTACAATGAGAAAAATAATTCACTCCGCTACAAGGACAAGTAAAACATGAATGTGATTTCCTGTGTCACTCTCCAGTGTGGCACATAGAACAGATGGAATGGAATAAAGAAGTGTGGAGCGGCATCTCTGAGTGTTCCTGCTGTGGAAAGATCCCAGTTTTAATCACAGCTGAGCTCTGACAGACGGCGAAACCCAAAACCCCCAGAAGCGCACAGGTGAGAGTCCAGAAGGGAGGCCACGGTAAACCCAACATCACTCTTCCTGTGAGAGCTAAAAGTGTGCACTGCTGCCACCCAAAGAATTTAGAGTATTCGGCCTCCCTGAGATTCCACCGTGTCAACGGTTCAGATGAGAGAAGAGAAAGGAGAAGGGAATTATGGGGAAAGAGAAAAAGAGAGTGATAGACATGAGGAGAGAATGCAGGAGAAATACATAAGGGATAATGTACAGTCATTATCGCAAAATAAACAAGCTGAAAGGGTTTATTTCGTGATAATGACCAGTTGACTCTACACAGCTTATTTCGTGGCTACTAACCAAATAAACAAAACCGATTGAAATATGAAATACTGACCAACATGTAATATTTATTTCAGTTGAAATTATTTTATAATGCGAGAAGGAATTTTAAACTAGTACAGCTGTGAAGAAAATGGGTTGCCTGGGACAATATACAAAAATATTTTACTGCAGAACGCAGTGACCGATCAAAATCAGGTAGGCCAATTCTGAAGTGAACATACATTCACCTATAGTTCCTGTCCCATCAAATGACAAAACACTTCATTAAGTGAGAATCCATACGGAGTCGTCTGTGTATGTGTGCAAGTACGACACTTCATCCTCACCAGGTGTCCACATAAACATCAATCTCCAGCATCTGCGGACATAGCTGCAGTAAATCCCATGGAACACACAAACAGACAGACACACACACACACACACACACACACACACAATCCATGTCCCAAAATGAGAAATTAGGACCACCCATGTGACTTCTGATTTGCAGATGCACATTTAAATCTCCAGTGTTGGACACATCCGACTGTATGAATGACTAGAAGCATCCAGTGCCAATAAAGAGAAAATCTTCCCAAATATAAAAGCTCTATCATCATTTACTCACCCCATATTTCATCCAAATACCAAAAAGGACAACAAATAGAACAAGAAAATACTTTAAGCATAAAAATTCAAGAATTTTGCATTGCAGCAATGATGATTCTCATTGCTTTCTAATTATTGCAGTAATTAAAATGGCAATAAAATATTAACTTTACTAACTGATTGTAAAGTATACTAACTGATACTTTACAATTTAAATAAATAAATAAATGATTAAATAATATTATTTTCTTTGCATTACATTACTTAGAATAGGGGTAAGGTACTTAATTGTCATTCTAAAAATAATATTATTAGAGATTTCATGCTTTTGGCTGAGAGATTCATCATACTGCAGCACTCAGAAGCCTCTCCCTCTATCAACACTCACACTGAACCGGCTGACCTGAAACTCGTGTGAAAGGGCGTGATAATCCGCTGACCTCACTCTGAGCGCTTGCAGTGCATGCTCCGGTTTTTTTTTTAGGTCCAGCTGCTGCCCGTGTCCTGATGAGATGCAAACGGGCTGCATTACGATGCAGATGCACGGATTAGAGCAGAGGTTTGTGGGAAAGAGTCAAGACATCATCATATCACTCCAGATTAATGAACCAAGCCAGCCTGTGCACTCAGATACACTGAATGTGGGTCAATGGTGTTGAGCAACCAAAATTGCTGGTCATATCCCCCCGTTTTAGAGCGGTTCTGTGCAGGTCAGCAGAATCTGATCAGTGCATGAATCAGCTCAAAGCAATTGTTCGGTTTAATATGCAACAGAATCAATATATTTATAAATTGTAATATATGATAAATGGCACCCAATGACTTTTTATGACAGTTAATCAGTTTTGAATTAGTTTGAATTAGTTTGGAAATTACTCAAAAATACACACTCAAGCCATTTTTGCAACTGGTGTTATTTCAAAATCCTATTAAATCATCTTAACATGTTCATATGCACAAATTGCAAGACAAGCAAGAACTAACAAACTCTTTAGAAAACTCTTAGGGGCCAGTAAGTCTGCACTACTTATCTTTACCCAGAGCAGCTATTTTAATACAGGTCTATGACCTGGCCCATTTTGTGCACGGAGGGCAGGAACACCCTCGACAAGGGTTAACGGTCTCACAGTCTCGAATGCCAAAGGCCCTCAAAGAGAATTGGAGCCTCCAGTGTCGCAAGACAGTGTTTTCCTGAAATCTGAACAGCCTCTGAGGAAATGGCTTAGATGGAAAGAAAAAGAAAGAGAGCTAGAATATAAGAAAGAGGGACTCTTCCAAATGGCTCTTTGCCTCTTATCATCCATCTGTCTATTCATCCTTATCAGATCTCCTCTTGAGATCCTCATGTGGTCGCAATGCCAGGTTTGAATGATCATTACCCCTCTCAAATACAATGCGTCCAGTGTTCCTCCTATAAAAGCGGATACTTAAAGGCCTGGAGAACAAATCACTCTCGACTGACTTCATTTCAAATGACCTGATTTTACATGACAGCACAGAACTGTTTATAGAGATTGGATGACATCAGAGGGAGATCACGGACCGCTGAAATAAAAACGAACGCTCAATAGCGCAGCTACAGAAATTAAGTCTCATCATATATTTAAAAGAGCCAATGAGTTTCTGATATACATTTAAAAAAAAAAAAAAAAAAAAGATTTAGTCTAGAAAGTAGTGTTGTACCAAGATATATGGCTCCGCTCGTAAAAATAACCAACTTGCCCATAACCTGTGCATATGAAGTTCTGTTTTCATCATATAAGTGCTGTTTCCCTTGCTGGCAGACGCAAGCTTAATGGCCTTAGCACACTAATTATAGCGTATTACGGCCATATTTGTTATTGTTGCATTGGGTGTAATAGTCAATGAGACGTGTAATGTTCACCACCACTTTGGCCAAAACCGACGCCTCAAAGTAGTTATTTTACGGAATTAAAAATTATATTTGTGGACAACTATGAATCCCACACGTTTGGCATATAGAGGTTAACCACATAAGTAAAAACAAGCTGAGACTGGCATGGGGCTCCCTGGTTTTGTCCAGTTTCCAAGGTTTGATTCTGATGAACATGTAGGTCACTTGTAAACAAGAGATGTTATTTGAAGAACAAAAATATAAAATGACTAACTAAATGTGTCCACTTGTATTTTTAAATGTATAAACTATATGTACATTATGAATATAGTAAACTGCACCACTCAAAGACATGACAATGATCCATGCTGCTTAACTTTGAAATTCTACAGAATATTTCAGAACATTTGTGTGGGGGTTTTCAAAGCAATCTAAAGTAGACCTTTTTTGCTGATCTGACAAAAGTGTTGATGCTTTTGTCACAATATCAAGCAACTGGATTATAGGTAAACTGCTCTAAGATCAGTGTAAAAATGGCATGCATTACCACTTACCACAAATGACCAAATTACTACTCCTTATCTATAAATGGGTAGCTCCATAACACCATAGGTAACACCACTGGACAAGAGCCACCACCGATTTTCCTGACACAAATTTTCTAGTTGGCTTTTTCCTCATTGTCTTTACCCTCGCTTTAAATGTAATAAATCTGCTGGTCTATGGCATAAAAGTAGGATCTGTACATGTTGCATCAATTGAATAAAAAAAAAAGAATGCAGAAATCACCACAGGACTGTTAACTGACCCAATCTACCCATAATCCACCTGGCTAAAATGTTAGTCTTCTCAAACTGGCCTGTTTTGCAGAAGGAAAAAAAAAAAAAAAAAAAAAAAAATATATATATATATATATATATATATATATATATCTCAGCAGAAAATCTACTATGATATCTACTATGAATCTACTATGATTCTGTGCCAATGGATTGTTGCCTGTACAATACCATTTACCTGAGCCAAACTGAAGCAGGCAGCATATTTCACATGCACGTCATTAAAAGCTTTGAAGTCAACTTTGAGCTCTGGTATTGCATCACAACAGTGTGAGCTCAAAGGTGCCACCTATGAATTTTTTAGGGACATCACTCTTTTACACTTATCCAGAGCCACGTTAACTTACTCTAATCAGTCCCAGATACTTTTAGAAAAACAGCAATACTGACATCAGATTAGCAAGTTAAGCCAACACTAGCCAAAGCACCCAGTGGGGCGTGTGTCCGTATAGTTGAAGGGGGTCAGAACCCCCTGGAGCGAGGCTGGCGACACAGACTCCTACGGCTCTAAATCAATTGTTCATGCTGGGTCACCTTTCAATGTTGGGGACAAGACGTGGAATTAAATCACACATTCAAACAGCGTCAGTTTACATTAAATGAGCTGTGACTGTGGTTGATAACCCTCCGTTGGCTCAAAAATTAACTCATGACTGAAAACGGGCATCTGGATGCAGCCAACGGTTTGATTGATCATCACTGAATCAGTGTCATCCCATTTACCATGACAATCCATTTCTACACAGACCAAACAAGATTGGGTTTCTCCTAAAACTGATATGGAAAAAAGGTACCACATCTGCCATTGGTTTAAAAGCCCTCACTGTTGGCATCATGGGAGATTTTCCCGAGGGAAACAACCTTGATGAAGTTCAACACAAGGGGGAAGGAAGTTGCAAAGCTCAAAGAACAATTAAGATGTTTTTGATTTACTCTCCAAGTGGGGTAGAACCGCTTTACTAGAAAAGCGAGCTGCTCTCGTGTGAGGGGTCGCAACTCTTGACCCCTAAAGTGAGTTCAATTTAAGGCATCATAGACAGTTGGACATTCTACTCGCAAAGCAACAAAAATGAACTTCATGAGCCTTAAACTCGCTCAGTTTGGCATGGTATACTTCTGTCACGGAGTTCCTGAGAATAATAGCACCGTAAAGTGGAAAACCTGATAACGTATCTAAGAGCGGTCGACGTATTTACACAGCTAACTTAAACACAGATGGGTTGGGTTTTAGATCTTCAAAGCTTTGAGAACTACTCAAGGAAAGTTTTAGAGAAACGCTTCAATGATCATCTAATGCACACCGATTGAACTCAAATAAGAAGGGAGGTTTATAAGTCTAAAAATGAGCATGGGTTTGACAATAATTAGCACATTCCTGTGCGTGCTGTGAGGCGTTATGGGGCGAAAACAGTAGGCCTGCACTTTGGGGTGGACGGCAGGTGCTGTCTTATGATGAGGTTTGCAGTCGCTCTCCAAAACCAATTAAAAGCGCTAAACGCGAGTTTGGCTCGAGAGCTCTGCGACTGCAGAATCCAAATATTGCTGCTCCCAACTTGATGGGGTATGCAAGTAAGCAACAAATCAGCTTTTTCCTAAGAGAACCCACAAAATGGCAAATCCATGACCCTTTCGACCATAACCACATTAGATCCTGTTGGTAGCAATATTTTATATTTACAATTTACACACCATGGAGCTAAAAGAGGTAGGGGCAGGGTTCTAGCATATACAGCTTCATGAGGTAAAGCGATTCTTGAGGGACCAATGTTTGAAATCCTTCAAAAATGACTGGATCTACAAACATGCTCAGTGGAGTGTTAAATCCGTCTTGATTAAAGCGGAAAAAAAGCCTTGAATAACGAACTGTGCTGGGCGGCTTTCGTAATTAAGTCCACCAGCACATTCTGGTCTGGGAAACAGAGTTTGGCAAATAGAAGAATTGCGTGGTCCCTTCTCTCAAACGGCTAATCGCAGGACGGATCTCCGGGAGTGCAGACCTGGGGCATATTGATGTGCATGGCTGATCTAGACAATTTAACTCTACAAGATGCTTTTAAAACCCCAGACGTGGCCTGGCCAATTGAAAAAAAAAAAAAGCTTATTTAATGGTTTTTGCAGCACATTAGGTTTAGCGAGAAACATTTTTCACTGTATAAGGTTGCTGAATTCGCGATATGGATCTTTTGGTTAGTTCTTGATGTACACTCTTAAAAATTAACATTACAAAAGGGGGTTTTTGCAGCATTGCCATAGATTAATCCTTTTTGGTTCCTTAAAGAACCATTCAGTGAACAGTTCTTAAAAGAACCATTATTTTTTATGTAATCTAAAAAACCTTTTCCCACTATAAATAACCTTCTGTGTAACAGAAAATGAGGTTATTCATGGAAGCATCGATGCCAATAAAGAACCTTTATTTTTAAGAGTGTACCTGTTTTTCATATCAGAATGGAACTGAATTTGAAACATAAAGGTTCTCTTATGGGATCAGGCTGTGGAAACCATTCAAGAAGCTTTATTTGTAGGAATAAGCATGAATCTGAGAGCCCCGTGCTGAAACAGTAGGCTCATCTGCCATCATTTCATCACTAACATCTCACATCTCCTGTTTGCATCTGCTATTGATCATTTCAGAAATGTGCTTAAAAACATACTACCGAAATAACCGAGACAGCATGTTCAGCTTTCTGTACATTTCTCTGACCTGTGTTGAAGTTTCAGAATGATTGTTTCTTCAACTCTTGTTTGTGTCTTTAATTACTCTGACACCGAATGAAAGTGGACGCCGCTGGCTGAGAAAAACCGAAGACGTTTGACGGGAAAGCCATTAGGAACGCACTCATTCAGCGTGTGGTTAAACTGGAGAATCTGTCTACGCTGTGAATTTCCCACCGAACCTAAAACATTTATCAACTCATCAAATTCAGTCATGAAAACCAGAAGGTAGCATGTGAGAAAAGTATACTCCAGAAGGTTCACACGGTTCCACCAAACCACAGGCCACACAAATGGAGCTGCAACCCCTAAAAGAAAACCAGAAGCAAATCAAGAGAAAGCCAAACAGAAATGCTCCCTTACCTTTGAAGGACAAGAAGACCCGAGGGGCGTTCTGAGGTTCGCTGTCCGA
Source organism: Megalobrama amblycephala (assembly GCF_018812025.1). NCBI lineage: Eukaryota > Metazoa > Chordata > Actinopteri > Cypriniformes > Xenocyprididae > Megalobrama > Megalobrama amblycephala. Next base: position 26,513,308 of record NC_063064.1, read on the forward strand.
ACCCAACGTCAGGACAGATAGGGCCAGGAGAACCTGGACTGACCAAGGACTGCCCAACAGCATGGTGCATCCGTTGAAGTCAGAAAGACACAATTGCAGAGGCCACTGAGGAAAGAAAACACATATGATTGTAAATTATATTACTTCATATATTGCTTTCCAAAGGTAAAGGATGACACAAACAGATAAATAAAAGTACATTTCTTTAGGTTACTGACTAGGGTGAATTTGACATTTTTGCATGCCGTATTTCAGTGCAAAATTATGTGATTTATTCACTGAACACTCACAAAAAAGTGTTGTTATAGAACTGCTCTGTTTTCAAATTAAGTCACTTTCATTCTTCAAAGCACAAACACGCCTCCTTTCAATGTAAATTAGGTTGATTATAGTTTGCGCCTCAATCACAAATCTCACCGCTGCTTTCCTTTAGCTATAGCTGCACACAAATAATTTGTGTACATTTTCTATTGATCATAGCAGCAATAACATATCAAATGAATAGATGGAGAAGAAAAATATGCAATGATTTTCTCTATGCATTCTCTTAACGTCAAAGCAATACTATACTTTAAAGTTCCATGCCTTTTACCTCTGGGCTCCCTGCTTTATTAAGAGAAGTTAAGAGGCCCTCCACAGTAAACATTTCACCAAAAAAAATAAGGGTTTGGTTACATTTGTTTGAAACGTACAGCAAAGGGATATTCCCCAAGGGAGTATGTTGACAAACCCCACTGCTGCCACATAGTCCATCTCTTTCACATGGGCAGGAACAAGGCTGCCACCCATAGAGGAGCTGCACTCATGTTGCTCAGTGGTGGCGTGACACATAACCTTAAAAACTTAAATCCGTGCGAGGATATCTGAATCAACGATACCATTCCCAAACCCGCATAGCATTGACATTGATCACAACAGTACTGTATATGCGCAAAATATTTCTCTTTTTTTAAGAAGGAGCCAACATCTCAGAACAGAAAAGTAGTACTGGCGGAAGACGACCCGTCCAAAAAAGCGCTGCCTGGCCGCAGAGCGTTTATGAGTGGAAGCAGCTGTTTAAACCTCAGCTATTTGCAGGCAATTTGTTAACTGTCCGGCTGTTTATCTAAATTCTCTGCCTCTTTACCTCACACAAGCCAGTGAAATTAAACAACAATTATATGAACACAAGTGCACACAGACACAGTTGGAGGTAAACAATTATGGATACAATCTCGCAAATGCACCGAAAGAATGAATCAATACATAGGCATCAAAATATATGGCTTTAACTGCATTTTTAAGATCAGAAAATATTATGTGAAAAATCATGGGATAGCAAGAAACATTCAAGTCTCATTCTTTTTTATTTATTTGTTTTAATCTTAAATCCCACTTAGGGAGGACTCTATCAATTTGTTTTTTAAAGGATAACACTTATTTATGAACTATAATAATAATAATAATAAAAAAAATTATCTACCACATTTATATATATTAACTGATTTAATAAACCCTAATATGACAAATTTCATCTAGGTTTAATTAAATATATGAATAAAATACAATGAATGAATACTCATAACTCAACAAAGTCAGATTTGGCTTGTAAATTCAGCCTTCCTGGTACACATTGAAAGTTGTCAACATTTGTAAGGACTGATCAACAAGATGAATGGTCTTGCTTATTTTTATGCCGCTCTTGCTTTCTGCACGTTAGCACTACAGTATCTATATCTGTATTTACTGTGTTTGTTTAATGCTAGTTTGTGAAATTGTTACAGTGTTTGTTTTGTAAAGACATGCACTCTGGCCCCTGGAGACATTGTATTTTGTTTCTTTTTCCTGCCACACAGCAGAGAAATGAAAATAAACTACTTTGACTCAGTCTTAAATGCCTATTGTGCTGTTATATACACAGGAGCTCTCAGTGTATGGTTAACTTATTTTAGAAAAACACTGGAAAAAGCAAGAAAAGAGATATGCAAAGCAAAGCAATTTTGTCTCGCAGTGGAGAGTAAAATAAGTGACAATGCAAAGAATTATTTAAAGGTTATTTAGTGTGAATACAGCCATGAGTGTGTGTGGGTAATGCAACTTTAGAGCATGTGTTATTCGTAATCTAACCAGCATTGACATGAAACGTCAAGCAGTTTCTGCAGAGTCCTGTGGCATGACATTCTGTAATTCATCTGAAACTACTTTACTTCTATATATAATGTGTTAAGGACCATACTACATTAGGTATAGTGTGGAATATTTGTACTTTTAAAAATAAATATGTCACCAATGGAGAAGTTGTCATCATTTTGCATTATGCAGGAAAAAAAAGTAAATATTTCTGCCAACACTGACTGTTATACTGGGAAATAATTACTATAAGATAATATTTTATAGGAGTCTGCATTCATTGCAAAGCCAAATGAGATCAAAAGATGCATTTAGAAATCACATCTAAACGTTTAAATGTGACTCAAAATAAAATAGTGTTAAAACAGTACCATGATAGTGTTGAGAAAATGAAAATTCGTGCAATGTAATGTTTACCTGCTTGCTCCAAACTGTCCAAAAGGAACTTTGAGCTCAACTCAAAGAGTGAATCCAGTAAATGCCTGAGTTCTTGTGTATGTTCGTGTGTTTATGTCCCAGGTCCTGCAGGTATAGTGAGGTACAGTCCTTATCTCTCTGTACACCTGAGCGCGGTGTGCTTCTTCTCTATTATAGTGTTCATCTGGCACAGTTGTTATAAAATCCCGTTTGATATCGCGCTAAGAAGCGTTAAAGAAGCGTACAAGCCACCTGACAACTCCGAGAACAGCTTCAGCGCTGTGACTGCCAGTCTGAATAGCTCCAAACACAAGCGCACTTCTGACCGCACTCATTCGCTCGCCTCAAATGCTGCCCAAACAGCTTGGCAGGTGGATGCAATGTCGTTCATTTGCATACGACACGCCCAAGGGGTGGGGGTTTACCTTGGAGCGCCGCCCCCTTCAGCGCGAGCCGCTGTGATTATCTTCAACTCACTGTAGTCAAGCGGTCCACTGGTGAACAGTGTGAATGCGATTACATTCATGTTTCATTAGGTGGAGTAAACTCAGTAAGTATTGACAAGAACTGCAATTACTGTGTGGAACGCTATATTTGTGATTTTTTTTCACAATACATTGTGTAGGCATTCTGTAGTTCATAATAACCCTCTTAAATTACAAAATCTCTAAACTTTGATATACTTTGTTTGCTGTTGAATAACACAATAAAACTACACTAGCTTACATTCAGACAAGAGTCAAGAAGAGTAAAGGCTTAATTATATTCTGAAAGACAATATATTTTTAATAATATAATAATAATAATAATGTACATATTATTAGTAGTACTAATATTATTATGAAATAATTTATTTTTTTACTCATTATTTATATTTTATCACAATATTTTCTGGCCAAAATAGTGATTTTACATTTAGACGTTTTCTTCCATTAATTATTTTGTGCACTGTAAAAAAGAAGTTACCTGGTTACCTTAAAATTTTGTGTTCATTGAAATAAAAAATTTGAGTTAATACAATGAAGGCAGCAGAAACTCAAAATATTATGTTATATGAACCACATTAATTACCTAAGTTGATTTGACAAAAGAAAAATGTTGAATATATGAATATACAGTGTGTTGTAGCAATTGTTACAGTTTTGTGAAAACCTTTTAATAGTCTTATTAACCCAACTTACCCTATGACTTGTCAATGTGTGTACTGTATTTTTTCAAATATTCAATAGCTTTTTTTTTTGTTTCCACAATATTAAGTTTTGTACATGTACAAAAAATTGACCTAAAAAATAATTAAAAAATAATGTAGAAAAACAGTCATTATAAAGAGTGTGACAACTACTTACCATTCTCTCTCTATTATTGCAAAAGACATATTAAAGTATGTAAGTGAGAGCAGTAGAAGTTTCCCATGGCCAAAATATGTTATTTGTTTACATATTAAAGGTCAGAAAATTGTGCAAGATGAAGATAAGTTTTAACTTCAGCGATTTCCCTTGAGAAGCTGCAGCAGTGAAAACTCTAAGAGCTTTGAAAATCAGATTTGTGGCTTGAGTGTGTGATCAATTCTAATTCTACTGCTTCTTTCAATCAGGTCTTCACTCTGAAACTCATAATAAGCAATGAAATGCAATTAAAGTTAGCCTCAAGTTTAATTTATCTATGACCATTTGCACATCACACACACACACACACACACATACAGTATTCAAGTCCCTTCAGCTCAACCTGTAAGCAGAAACATTCTTGTATTAGGAAGCAAATGCTTTTGCATGTTAATACATGACACGGGGTTTCAGATAAAAGGCATACCAGTGCTTAAAGGTTGAAAAACTACCTGCGCAAGATTTACAGACAATATTAGCGTGCAACTCGTCTTCTTTCTAAGAGCAGCTCGTAGAGAGACAGGAATGAGGTTCTACTCTCTTTGATGCAAAACATGCAGTGACAATTTAACGACATTCAACTTTTGGAAAATGATCATGTGCGTCTGCTTCAATTAAGGTGATATGAACATGGTGACACTACAACATCCAGACTGCTTGATAAAGAGAGTGTTGTCCCCATATGGAATGCTTGGGAAAACCTTTTGGAGAAATCAGGTCAGATATTGTAGTATGTAAATTTCCTATAACATGATGACTGTGACTTTTGATCAATTGAATGCATCCTTGCAGAATAAATACAACCCGAATTCAGGAAAAGTTGGAACGTTTTTTAAATGTGAATAAAATATATATATATATATTTTTTTCACAATAGAACATAGATAATATAAATGTTTAAACTGAGACATTTTACACTTTTATCCACTAAATGAGCTCATTTCAAATTTGATGCCTGCTACAGGTCTCAAAAACGCTGGCAGGGGGGCAACAAAGGGCTGAAAAAGCAAGAAATTTTGAAAAGATTCAGCTGGGAGAACATCTAGCAACTAATTACGTTAATTGATATCAGGTCTGTAACATGATTAGATACAGTATAAAAGGGATGTCTGAGGCAGAGTCTCTCAGAAGTAAAGATGGGCAGAGCTGTGAAAGAGTGCATAAAAAGATTGTGGAATACTTTAAAACAATGTTCCTCAATGTCAAATTGCAAAGGCTTTGCAAATCTCATCATCTACAGTGCATAACATCATCAAAAGATTCAGAGAAACTGGAGAAATCTCTGTGCGTAAGGGACAAGGCCGAAGACCTTTATTGGATGCCTGTGGTCTTCGGGCCCTCAGACGACACTGCATCACTCATCAGCATGATTGTGTCAATGATATTACTAAATGGGCCCAGGAATACTTCCAGAAACCACTGTCAGTAAACACAATCCGCCGTGCCATCTGCAGATGCCAACTAAATCTCTATCATGCAAAAAGGAAGCCATCTGGAATTCGGGTTGTATATATATTCTGATCTTTAAAAAAATGTGTATATGTGTGTGTGTATATATATATGTATATATATATATATATATATATATATATATAGTACAGTCCAAAAGTTTGGAACCACTAAGATTTTTAATGTTTTTAAAAGAAGTTTCGTCTGCTCACCAAGGCTACATTTATTTAATTAAAAATACAGTAAAAAACAGTAATATTGTGAAATATTATTACAATTTAAAATAACTATGTACTATTTAAATATATTTGACAAAGTAATTTATTCCTGTGATGCAAAGCTGAATTTTCAGCATCGTTACTCCAGTCTTCAGTGTCACATGATCCTTCAGAAATCATTCTAATATGCTGATTTGCTGCTCAGTAAACATTTATGATTATTTTCAATGTTGAAAACAGTTGTGTACTTTTTTTTTCAGGATTCCTTGATGAATAGAAAGTTCAAAAGAACAGCATTTATCTGAAATACAAAGCTTCTGTAGCATTATACACTACCGTTCAAAAGTTTGGGGACAGTAAGAATTTTTATTTTTATTTTTTTGAAAAGAAATTAAAGAAATGAATACTTTTATTCAGCAAGGATGCATTAAATCAATCAAAAGTGGCAGTAAAGACATTTATAATGTTACAAAAGATTAGATTTCAGATAAACACTGTTCTTTTGAACTTTCTATTCATCAAATAATCCTGAAAAAAAATATTGTACACAAATATTTTGTACAATTGTACACATTAAATGTTTCTTGAGCAGCAGATCAGCATATTAGAATGATTTCTGAAGGATCATGTGACTGAAGACTGGAGTAATGATGCTGAAAATTCAGCTTTGCCATCACAGGAATAAATTACTTTGTGAAATATATTCAAATAGTACACAGTTATTTTAAATTGTAATAATATTTCACAATATTACTGTTTTTTACTGTATTTTTAATTAAATAAATGTAGCCTTGGTGAGCAGACGAAACTTCTTTTAAAAACATTAAAAATCATAGTGGTTCCAAACTTTTGGACTGTACTGTATATGTATATATATATATATATATATATATATATATATATATATATATATATATATATATATATATATAAGGAACACATTTTTTTTAAAGATCAGAATATGTATGTATGTATGTATGTATGAACATACATACATACATTATATATATATATATATATATATATATATATATATATATATATATATATAGTATATGTTGAACATATCAGATGGCTGAAAACTCAACTGTTCATTTTTTGAAGCAAATTTCTCATCGTTCAGCAAAACTTTTTGAATAGAATAAATTCCTTCTTGGTCAGCAGAATCTATAGGATGGCCAAGAAAGGCAAAAAAGTGGGACATCAACATGGATGACGTGTTCTGCAGCTGTCAGTTTACAGAGCCCTACATCTTTGTCTCTCACGTCATGAAGTTATTTGAAAACCTTCGACTTGAGGCGACTAATGAAAAGTCATTCCGCTATTGTCAAAAAAAGATTGAAAAAGCTAAATCCAGGCTTCGCATTGCTGCACTTCCATGGGCCACATTCTTTATTAGCCTCCTATATTCATCTACGTTCCCCGCAAAATTCACATTACAGTCACAATGCAGCCTGCCGTCGAGATTGGGCTCGGGCTGAAGAGGTTGAATGGACAGAACCGGAGAATGAAGGGGAATCTGTCCTTTTCAGCACCGTCGAACCATTCACCCCTCCCTCCTCTCTCGCGCCGACCTGCAATAAAACTGTTTTCAAAGACGACTTGGCAGAGGTCAAATGGAAGATGTCTGTAAATGAAAGCAGACTGACTTTGTCTCCCTCCAGGCGAACTCTGACAACTTCGACAACTTATCTTTTCAGCGCGGGGCAGAGAGGGGCTTCTAGAGGAGGCAGGTCTACACAACTGTCTCAGAACCCTTCACCCCATCCTTTATGTGGAAATAAAAGGCATTTCAGATGTCAAGACTGGATGTGGAGTCTGAGTGAGCCTGTGAACTTGTTTCCACCATGCCATTGTCTTTTATCCGGTTTGCTGTATTGACATCGAATCTTCCCTTGAGGGCTGGTCCTCTAATACGGCTGCAGAAATATTGGTTGAAAGTTTCAGTGGGATGACATGGCTAGCTCATGCTGAGGCACCTCGTGCAACAGAAATAATAGACCTGCGTTCCTGTGGTGCAGCAAAGCCCTGAGGCTTCAGGTGTTATTGTACCTGCGCGTATCTGTGAACTGGGGGTGATAATGAAGGGTGCAGACACTTTAGTCACAAGTGCTCACACTGTGATTACCTCAGGGGTCAATAACCTGACACCTTTTCCCACAGCGGAGGTGTGTGTAGAAAACTGCGCCCTTTAGTTCTGTGCTTTTGTGAAGATAGTATGTGCATGTGAGTGTGGCTAAAAAAAAATGTCCCCATAAGATATCTGATAATTTTTTTTTTTTTTTTTTTTTGTGGATGTTCATAAATATTTTAAATGATGTATGTATTATTCTAAAAAAAAAAAAAAAAAAAAAATCAGATTTTTTTTTTTTTAATTTAAAAATTCCTATAAATTATAAATAAATTATTTTTATTTAAAGGAATAATTATGTCATCATTCACTTACCCTCACACCGCTCCAAACCTGCATGATTTTCTGTCTTCTCTGGAACATATAAAGAGATGTTTTGCAGAAATATTACAAATGCATTATTAAAGGAAATGGTACATTTGATTCTTGTGGGTTTGGGGTTGGTAAGATCTTTTTTATGTTTTTGAAAGATTCTTATGCTCACCAAATCTGCATTTATTTGCTCAAAAATACAGGAAAAACAGTAATATTGTGAAATATGGATCCTACAGCAAATGTAATAATTTTTGCATTCCCATTTGTTCAAAGAATATTTTAATATATATTTATGTTTTTAAAATGTTTTTAAATGTTTTTCTAGATTTAAGAAATTTATAACTATGAAAATGAGTCAAATGAAAATGAGTTTAATTTATTCCTGTGATCAAAGCTGAATTTTCAGCATCATTACTCCAGTTTCAGTGTCACATGATCCTTCAGAAATCATTCTAATATGCTTATTTGGTCCTCAAGAAACATTTCTTATTATGATGAATATTGAAAACAGTTGTGCTGCAGCTACATGTGCAAAAGTTGTAATACATATTTTGTGTAACAATGCCTTTACTGTCACTTTTGACCAAGAAAACAAAAAACAAATCTTACTGACCACTAGTATATTCCAAGGTTTGCATGCAAAACGGACTAAAATTTAAATTGTTATTTGATGAAAATCTCCTTTATCTCTAATATTTGTTTACTTACCATATCGCTTCAGAAGATAGCACATAAATACAGACCACTTTCACTGTGATTTTTTGTTATACTTGTTTTTCTGCTGTCTAAGATCCCCAGTTCGCTGCAATCATGGAAACACTTATACTGACATCTTTCAAGAAACTGGAGCAAACAGCCTCATTTTCTCTGAAGACGTCCTCCTGTGATCTTGACAAACAGACAAAAGATCTCTATTCCTGTCCAACCTGATACAACCTTGTGCTCCCCTCACTAAAGTACTGTAAAAAGCTATGATTGTTCCTTGGGGTCCGTCTCAACGCTAATGGTCCCGATTAGTCTCCTGTACTGGTTTCCCTCAGGTGCTAGGAGATTTGGAAGCCATCCTTTACTCTTTCTCAATTCACGGAGGTCTAAAAGTCACTCTTGTCTCAGTGCTTAAGAGGTTCTGTTGAATAGGGCTCTATTTGTACCCAATCAAAGAAGACGTATCACATCAGCCATTTGAATCACTCAGGAGGCATTAGCGCTGTTAGCTCTTGTAAATAAACACCGGTCTCAGGGTTTTTTCTATGGGGAATACCTGTTTTCTGGAGACTCAAAATCAAACTCGGTCACCCGCAGCAGTTCCCTTACTTCTACGAGGAAGAAAAAACAGTGCCAAGATCACGAAAGCTCTCTTGGCTTCTCAACGCAAAGTTTTTGGGTCAATGCTAACACGCTATATAGTCATAATAACAATGAATATGGCTGGATATGAACAGCCTTTGTTTCTGAAAGTCAGTAAAGCTGCTGAGAAACTGATGTTGAAACAATTTATAATCTCAGAGACAAAAAATAAAGTGCTGACGAACAAATATAATATACTGTACTTCATCAGAGCCACTGCCTTTAGCATTAATGGTTAGCATTAGCATTAACAGTTCATGCAAAATTGAATGTTCTATCTATCTATCTATCTATCTATCTATCTATCTATCTATCTATCTATCTATCTATCTATCTATCTATCTATCTATCTATCTATCTATCTATCTATCTATCTATCTATCTATCTATCCATCCATCCATCCATCCATCCATCCATCCATCCATCCATCCACAAGCTTTGCAACCTTCAAGTGAACATTCAAAATTTGTTAAAAATTAGTCAAATCATTCTACTTCTGTCTTATATTCCAATTCAAATTGCAATTCTGCAACCTGTTTGCTACCCTGATTCAAATTCAATTCAAATCCAGGAATTTCTCAAATCACCAAGTCATTCTCAAATCAGGTCTGAATGGTGCATCGCCCTGATGAGAACTGGGGGTGCCGAGCTCCGAAAATTCAGTATGGACCAGAATGAATGTAACTACAGTCTAAGTATTCTTCAGTGATGGACACACACTCTAGAACTTTCCCATACGTACAGCACACACACACACACACACACACACACACACACACACACACACACACACACACACACACTCTCAAACAGTACGACAGATTAAGTGTTTGAATTAATGAGAGAACATGTAGTAATCTCACAGCCTCAATAGGAACCTTAAGCTGTGACAAGATATGACATAAAAAAGCCTCCTGACAACCCAGCGGTAGAGCTGATGTCCCGTCTCTCTCATTAGCATATATATGAGAAAAGTTCTCTGCCTCACCTTGAGCATTCACAGGTCTTCATCTCCGCTCAAACACTCTGCTCCAAATAACTCAAAGCAGAGTTTATACATCTTTCCCAAAGTTCTGATTTTTTTTTTGTCTCATTTTCTTTCTGCAGCTGTGAAAACATGTTTTATATGAGAATCGTGGACGGTCAAACTCTTTGTCAACTTTCAAAATAAGAAATGAAGTTTTATTGAGGCTGTTCTACTTTGGCAGAATGAAATATTATGAGTCACCATCACTGAGGTCCTGTATACAGGGCGAGGACATAGAATGTGTTGGATCTGCAAGAGAGGAAACATTTATGTTTCAGCTGTTTGTCATTTGTATATAATGTACTTGGCTAAAGCTTATTTGAATCAAGAAAAATTCATCTCTCATGCACTTGCTGTTCTTAATGCTCAGTACACATTGTACAATTATGGGCTGTCCCAGATTAAATGTATTGATCAATGACTTAAAGGGTTAGTACACCCAAAAATGAAAATTATGTCATTTATTACTCACCCTCATGTCGTTCTACACCCGTAAGAAACTTTGTTAATCTTCGGAACCCAAATTAAGATATTTTTGTTGAAATCCGATGGCTCCGTGAGGCGTTCATAGGAAGCAATGACATTTCCTCTCTCAAGATCCATAAAGGTACTAAAAACATATTTAAATCGGTTCATGTGAGTACAGTGGTTCAATATTAATATTATAAAGCGACGAGAATATTTTTTGTGAGCCAAAAAAAAACAAAATAACGACTTATATTCCGATTTCCGATTTCAAAACACTGCTTCAGGAAGCATCGGAGCATCTGCTGTTCGGAGCATCTGCTGTTCGGAGTGCCAAGGTCATGTGATTTCATCCGTTGGCAGTTTGACAAGCGATCCGATACACTGATTAATTTATGCTCCGATGCTTCCTTAAGCAGTGTTTTGAAATCGGCCATCACTAAATAAGTCGTTATTTTGTTATTTTTTTTGCACACCAAAAATATTCTCGTTGCTTTATAATATTAATATTGAACCACTGTACTCACATAAACTGATTTAAATATGTTTTAGTACCTTTATGGATCTTGAGAGAGGAAATGTCCATTGCTCCCTATAGGCCTCACGGAGCCATCGGATTTCAACTAAAATATCTTAATTTGTGTTCCGAAGATTAACGAAGGTCTTACGGGTTTGGAACGACATAAGGGTAAGTAATAAATGACAGAATTTTCATTTTTGGGTGAACTAACCCTTTAAAATCAGATGGCTCAATGAGGCCTGCATTGACAGCAAGATAATTAATTCAACAATATCTAGTGAAGGGCGATTTCAAAACACTGCTTCATGAAGCTTCGAAGCTTTACAAATCTTTTGTTTCGAATCAGTGGTTCGGATTATGTATCAAACTGCCAAAGTCACGTGAACTATTGAAATTTCGAAACACTTATACCATAACAAAGCCTCGTTTACTGAAATCACGTGACTTTGCCGCTCCGAACCACTGATTTGAAACAAAATATTTGTAAAGCTTCATGAAGCAGTGTTTTGAAATTGGCCATCACTAGAGATTGTTGAAAAGTCATTATTTTGTTTTTGTGGCGCACAAAAAGTATTCTCGTTGCTTCATAACATTAAGTCTTTCTGGGCATCTGAAAGTGTTAATTATCTAGCTGGCAATAGAGGCCTCACTGAGCCATCGTATTTCATAAAAAATATCTTAATTTGTGTTCTGAAGATGAACGAAGGTCTTACAGGTGTGGAACGACATGAGGGTGAGTAATTAATGACAGAATTTTCATTTTTGGGTCAACCAACCCTTCAAAACTTCTTACCTCAAGCTCTAATTTGCAAGATTGTTATGCCAAGTTGGCCTCTTTTCCCCATGACCGTGTCCATATTCTCCTCTTTCGCTTCCTCCTCTTTTCAGCACACATAAAAAACACAATTTCCAAAGTGCGATTGATCTTAATCTGTTTGTTTACCTCTAGCGCATGCTGATGTTGTTTTATTCTTCTACACTATCTTATGTCATAGCCTACGATTCAATAGGTGTCATTATCATACAGTCTACATACATGTCATACCAAAGTTTATTAAATCCATGTCCAATAAATCCAAAAGGATTGCTGAAATCGCGGCGTCTATAGCAGGTACGAGTCTGAGCTCAGTGGATTTGTTTGAGCTATAGATTGGGTTGTCAATTTTTGGTATTCATATCAAATTCTCTGAAGCATTTTAGTCATTGTAATAATAATAACAATTATTTAAATATTATTACTATTATTAGGGGTCAAGCACTGAAGGTGCGAAGGCGTCTGTTGTATTCATTTTCTCTAAAAAATGCTGGGTTAAAAACAACCCAAGTTGGGTTGAAAATGGACAAACCCAGCAATTGGGTTGTTTTAACCCAGCGGTTGGGTTAAATGTTTGCCTAACGTGCCGGGTAGTTTTATTTAACTCAACTGTTGTATAAAAATTAATGTATTGCTTGCTTAAAATGAACCCAAAATATGCTGGAAATTAACATTTATTATTATGTTTAATAAATGAGCATTTATTAATAAGATAATGAATAATAAACAATAAACATTTATTAAATTGCTTATTAATAAATGTACACCTTTTGATTATTATTGTTGCCTCTAGTAATTATGTGTCTGATTTTTAATTTCTCACCTATTTTGGATCCATTTTAAGCCAGCCATATAGTCATTTTTAATCAGTAGTTGGGTTAAATAAAACTACCCAGCAGGTTGGGCAAACATTTAACCCAACCACTGGGTTAAAACAACCCAATTGCTGGGTTTGTCCATTTTCAACCCAACTTGGGTTGTTTTTAACCAAACATTTTTTAGAGTGTATGGCAGCCCATAGAACCGCTTGCAGGAAAATTATGAAATTTGGCACACAGATATAGGACGGTCTGAATATTAACCACAGCAATTTTGGAGTCTCTAACTCAATCCCTCTAGCGCCACCAACTGTTCAAATTTGCACTCATGTTTATGCTAATAATCTGATCAAGGACACAATGAACAATATGGGGATCAAACCAAAAAAGTTAAGGTTTTAGTTAACCTAAGGAAAATTCACACCACACGGACAGATAGACATGTCTTCGGGTTTTGTCAGATCAGTGTGTTACCCTTGTCGGAATCTGTTAGCATCTGTCGGAGCTTATTTTCACTCTTTTGAACATGCTGAATCAGAATTAGAATGTCTGAGAATCTGTTGGTCTGTGTTTATTGGTGTGGTGTGAATTGGCCTTTAAACACTATATGTCACACCATCTTAATTGAATAGAGTTTAAGAGCTTGTATTTTGATTGACAATTGTGCCAAATAATTGGAAACTGTAAAGGATCTAATAGTCTTAGATGGTCTCTCTCCATTCTCTTTAACTTTCCTCACACTTTTTACCTAAAAAGTTGAATCCGCTGTCCACAGAGCAGCACAAACAGACCAAGCTCTAGTCTAGAGAGCGCTGGAACAGAGCCACCTCCAAGCATGTGTGTGCCAGTTCACTCACTCACAGATTCAAATGTAAAACTACACTTTCATCCTCCACCACACAGCACCAATGTTTAAAAATGCCTTCAATAAATACACCTTAATTGAATAAAACCACAAACCAGAGCTCTCTGGTGCACCACTAATTCAACAGTTCTCTGTAATGTATTTCAAACCAGTCCAGACTTCATCCTGGCTCATTCTGTGGGAACACACACTCTGGATGGGGTGGGTTGGGGGGTACGAAAAGTTCAAACACTGATTTAATTCAGTGCAACTGGAACAACCTTGACAAACAGAGGCAAATGCATGTGTAAATCATAGGAGGGTTATGTTATGATTCATTTATGCGTCAGGGTTTGGGTTTGGTCCAAGGGAGGCTCAGGTCTGGTTTGTGGGCACATGACCACTGAGCTAAAAAAAATGTTCTGACATCTCACCATTGACCATGACTGTTTAAAGGAGTTTAAAGTGCAGAGGAATGATGAATTGAGTAAAGGTTAGAAGTGTGATGATATGCCAGTAATTTTGACTGATAGGGGTGAATGGAGATGCTGATTTGAAGGTCTGAATGAAAACCAAAAGTGATATGTCAGTAAAAACACATTTTAAAGCAAAAGCAACTTCTTTCAAAGTATTTTGGCTATCATTATTATAAAATGTCAAATTTCAAGATTGAATGCATAAGTTTGAATGTATAAAGTTTATACAACTTTGCAAAGTAACCATAAATGCAAATCAAATGTAAAACAAACTAAGCATTTTTGTAAATTAGGCCTAAAAATACACAGAGTAATTCCTATCAAAACACTTTCAGGCTTCAGTTCAAGTGTTTATATCAATTAAGCCATGCGGAAAAGGGTAACCAGGTTTTGCTTGTTTATCCACAATGGAAAGACCAAAATGTCTCCGATTCAGAATATATATGTATATACACTATAGATCAGTCCTTCTGGAGTAACCGAAGGTCATGCTCAAGAGCTCAATGCTGACTGATGGATCAACCCTTGAGGGATTTGAACCTAAAACAATGAGAAGGCTACATGACACAAAGAAAATGTAGATTTAAGGTGGAGAAGGGATGCTGGATGAATTCATGGAAGAAGTGAGGTACGTAGCCATGTACAGTACATACTATTTTCTTTATGACCGCTGCCATTATAAGCATCATTACGCGCTCCTCCTAAATTCATGAGGAGAACGATCCATCCCCACTTTTAATCACTTTTAAGTTGCGACAATCTCATCAGAGAGATCTTAAAATGGGTGGAGTATGCTGTATCGTGTGGTGACATGCTAAACAACGTACTTGGTCATCTTTATCCTTGTTTAATCTGTAGTATCTCCATCATCTAAAGAGTAAACAGAGATCAACCACTACAGAAATGTCATGTCATGAGGGTCAAATCAAATCATACTTGATCCTGATAAATCTTGCAATTATAGTGTCAGCAATCATCATAAACAAGAAAAATGAAAGCACATTGAAAGATAAAACACTTGGACATTCTTAGCCAGATTAAGAGGATGTGGTGAAATGTGTGTGGTCTCATTATATATACAACCCGAATTCCGGAAATGTTGGGACGTTTTTAAAATTTATTTAAAATGAAAACTAAAAGACTTTCCAATTACATGAGCCAATATTTTATTCACAAGAGAACATATATAACATAACAAATGTTTAAACTAAGAAATTTTACACTTTTATCCACTAAATGACCTCATTTCAAATTTGATGCCTGCTACAGGTCTCAAAAAAATTGGCACGGGGGCAACAAATGGCTGAAAAAGCAAGAAATTTTAAAAAGATTCAGCTGGGAGAACATCTAGCAACTAATTAAGTTATTATATATCAGGTCTGTAACATGATTAGCTATAAAAGGGATGTCTTAGAGAGGCAGAGTCTCTCAGAAGTAAAGATGGGCAGAGCTGTGAAAGAGTGTGTAAAAAGATTGTGGAATACTTTAAAAACAATGTTCCTCAACGTCAAATTGCAAAGGCTTTGCAAATCTCATCATCTACAGTGCATAACATCATCAAAAGATTCAGAGAAACTGGAGAAATCTCTGTGCGTAAGGGACAAGGCCGAAGACCTTTATAGGATGCCCATGGTTTTCGGGCCCTCAGACGACAGTACATCACTCATCAGCATGATTGTGTCAATGATATTACTAAATGGGCCCAGGAATACTTTCAGAAACCACTGTCAGTAAACACAATCCGCCGTGCCATCTGCAGATGCCAACTAAAGATCTGTCATGCAAAAAGTAAGCCATATGTGAACATGGTCCAGAAGCGCTGTCGTGTCCTATGAAAGGTATATAAAGGTTTTAGAGCAACATATGCTCCCCTCTAGATGATGTCTATTTCAGGAAAGGCCTTGTGTATTTCAGCAGGACAATGGAAAACCACATACTGCAGCTATTACAACAACACGGCTTTGTCGTAGAAGAGTCCGGGTCCTGAATTGGCCTGCCTGCAGTCCAGATCTTTCACCTACAGAGAACATTTGGTGCATCATTAAATGAAAAATACGTCAAAGGCGACCACAAACTCTTCAGCAGCTGGAAACCTTCATCAGGCAAGAATGGGAACAAATTCCAACACCAAAACTCCAGAAACTCATAACCTCGATGCCCAGATGTCTTCAAACTATTTTGAAAAGAAGAGGAGATGCTACACCATGGTAAACATGCCCCCGTCCCAACTATTTTGAGAGCTGT
This sequence comes from Megalobrama amblycephala, assembly GCF_018812025.1. Classification (NCBI taxonomy): domain Eukaryota; kingdom Metazoa; phylum Chordata; class Actinopteri; order Cypriniformes; family Xenocyprididae; genus Megalobrama; species Megalobrama amblycephala. Next base: position 26,529,888 of record NC_063064.1, read on the forward strand.
AGCAGGCATCAAATTTGAAATGAGCTCATTTTGTGCATAAAATTGTAAAATTTCTCAGTTTAAACATTTGTTATCCATGTTCTATTGTGAATAAAATATTGGCTCATGTGATTTGAAAGTCTTTTAGTTTTCATTTTATTCAAATGTAAAAAATGTTCCAACATTTCCAGAATTCGGGTTGTACATTTGCGAGAAAAAGAATGTGTATTAGCTGGAAAAAATGAAAAATAAAATAAATCTGTTTGTGATCCTTGCTCATATCATACTCAAAGAGGAAGTGGAATACTGTCTATTGTGCTGCAACCTTGGCAGGCACAGTGTGTGCCTATACTTCCTAAGGATACAGTGTGTGTGGCAAGACCCGGTAGGGAGGAAAGGCTCATGCTATTACAGAGTTTGCGCTTTTTTTGTAGTTCATCTCAGTGGCATTTCAGCTGGTGGCCTCCCTTCCTGCTACCAGAAACCAACATCAAAGGCAAAGCTACATGTTCTTGTGTATGTGCCAATGCTAATGCTAATGCAAGTATCAAAACCTTGCCAAACTCAATTAAGAATAATGTCTGGCACTTTTGCCATGGGCCAAACCTCCCAGCATAACTCTCATTGTAAAAATCATATAAATACTCCTTCATAAAGAACCACAAACAATGAAGCAGGCAGACAACATCGAATGTGTTTGCAGAATACAAAAAGATATTTCTATAGAAACCTCTGACTGGTAGACAGCGTAAACGGCTTGTTAAATTGCATAATTAAGCATGCACAATTAGAAGAGTCTGTAATGAATGAAGTAATGAAAACAATGATCTCAGTGTTTGAGGTCTTGAAATTGTCTTATCTACGCCAGATAGAGTACAAAAAGGAGCCCTTTTGTGAATTTATGGTCATCTAAATGTTATGACATCATGTTTGTGTCAATGCAAAATTAAGTTCATTAGAAAATGGACAAATTGGAAACTAAACAAGCAAGGATTGTTGTCTTAAACCTGGATTTTAGACTGTTGTGAGAGAATAGGACTAAGTGGATCTCTCTATCTCTGTTTTTTCTCTTTCCTCTAATGACACCACCCACACCCAGAACAATGGCGGAACACCCCAGAATACAAAGACTTGGACTATGTTGGGGAGAAAACCCAAACTCCTGCAAGCAATAAAACCTCCATAACCAAGCTGTTTCACATGAAACACTACTAAAGCATTAAGACAAGCCACAGAGGAGAAAAAAAAACATGAAACAGAGAAACACAGCATCATGCATAATGTTAAATGCCATCATTACTGTCTGGGGTTGCAGTGCTCAAAAGCATTGCATGTATCTTAAAACCTCAAAAGCCTCCTTAAAAGTCATTTATGCATTTGGCAAGCATTTTTATACCAACCTCATTGAAAATACGTGCCTCTACCTACATTTTTGCAAAACTCTAAAAACATACCCTTACATATAATTCACTGCAGTTTAAACACTAGCGGCAATTAAACTCCTACAACTTTTATTCCTTTTCACACAAATGATGATTACGGGGGTAGATCAGTTACTTGTACAACACAATGTTATGACTTCAAAACAGTTTTACCACTTTTTTACATTTTCACATTTGCATCACATACCCAGCTCCATATGTATGGCTTTTCTGATGTAGTAAACTTGCTTGGTAGCTCACCTGGTACAGCAATTCACTTGTGGTACGAGTCCCGTGAAACACGAGTCACAATCAAAGAGCTCAAAGGTTTTTAGTAGCCAGCTAAAATTGCTTTTCACATTTGCTTTTGTTAGCACTATCAATTAGGTTTAGGGTGGAGTTTAGTGTAGGTGGTACAATATTTTCAAAAATGATAGAGGATTAACCTTTTTAGTGTCACTCACCAGGCATTTTACCTCTGAAATGCCACAATATTATAACAACCAATGTAATAAAACATTGCCAGATTCACGTTCCTTTTTTTTCGATAAACCTGAATGTGTTTTTAGCACAACTCACTGGACATGTTACATTGAAAGTGTTGCAAATCAGGCAAAAAGCCATGTAATAATACAATTTTGCAGAAAAAAAGCCTGGTTTGTTTTATCCTGAACAACTTACAGTGTATTCAACCTATCAGGCCATGCATTCTCTGAGTCAAATCTACATGACGTTGCATGTATCATGCTCTACCAGTTGAGATATGACAACCAAAATGACACTCATGTGTTCAACTTATATAAAACTTTGGCCCAACTCATTGTGCAATTGGATATCTTTATTTAAAGACATTATTGAGATCATATATGTGGATGAAGGACATACATGTGGAACATAAGGTCATCAATTTCAGACCAACAGTACAAAAGCTATATATATATCTCTGCAAGATAATTACCTTTGGAGTAAATGTGCCAGAATTTCCTTGCTCAGCTATAAATGCTAGTCATAAATATCATTGTTACTTCTAATGATATTTAATGGTGTTGTTAGTAATACTGGGGGTAATACTTAACTGATGCTTTAGCCAAAGAAAGAGAGAAAGAGAGAAAGCAGCCAACATTATTCCTCCACTTTAATCAGATGCCAGTGTCCCTTAAAGGCAAGTCAGTTCACTCAGCGGCCATCTTGGCAACGTCCCCAGGCAGCTATTTTCTAGTCATGTAAGTACAGCTCCTATCTACTTCAATAAAGAAAGACTGAACTATCCAAGACTGTTGGATAAGCTGGACTGTTGGATATGACATATTTGTGTAGGCCAAAAACCTGAAACAAGTTAGCATTTTAGCACTCCCAGTTTCATAATCCTGAAGTCAGTGTGTTTTTTAAAATGGGTTTTTGAAATAAGGCCGGTGGTGAACACAAGCTCAAATTATTTTCACGTTTTATATAAAATAAATTAGTAATACCATCTTATCATATTTTTAAAAGCTTTTACTTGTCTTGTAAAAGGCAGTTGCAGCTATTAAAACTCAAACTTTCAGGGAAAATGTTTTTAAACAAAGACTGAAAGAGTTGAAATCATGCGACTGTGGTGTAGTTCGTTTATAGCCTACGTCTAGCTTTTGACTTCTAACGATTATATACAGTACAGTCCAAAAGTTTGGAACCACTAAGATTTTTAATGTTTTTAAAAGAAGTTTCGTCTGCTCACCAAGGCTACATTTATTTAATTAAAAATACAGTAAAAAACAGTAATATTGTGAAATATTATTACAATTTAAAATAACTGTTTTCTATTTGAATATATTTCACAAAGTAATTTATTCCTGTGATGCAAAGCTGAATTTTCAGCATCATTACTCCAGTCTTCAGTGTCACATGATCCTTCAGAAATCATTCTAATATGCTGATCTGCTGCTCAAGAAACATTTAATGTGTACAATTGTACAAAATATTTGTGTACAATATTTTTTTTCAGGATTATTTGATGAATAGAAAGTTCAAAAGAACAGTGTTTATCTGAAATCTAATCTTTTGTAACATTATAAATGTCTTTACTGCCACTTTTGATTGATTTAATGCATCCTTGCTGAATAAAAGTATTCATTTCTTTAATTTCTTTTCAAAAAAATAAAAATTAAAAATTCTTACTGACCCCAAACTTTTGAACGGTAGTGTATAATGCTACAGAAGCTTTGTATTTCAGATAAATGCTGTTCTTTTGAACTTTCTATTCATCAAGGAATCCTGAAAAAAAAAAGTACACAACTGTTTTCAACATTGAAAATAATCATAAATGTTTATTGAGCAGCAAATCAGCATATTAGAATGATTTCTGAAGGATCATGTGACACTGAAGACTGGAGTAACGATGCTGAAAATTCAGCTTTGCATCACAGGAATAAATTACTTTGTCAAATATATTTAAATAGTACACAGTTATTTTAAATTGTAATAATATTTCACAATATTACTGTTTTTTACTGTATTTTTAATTAAATAAATGTAGCCTTGGTGAGCAGACGAAACTTCTTTTAAAAACAATAAAAATCTTAGTGGTTCCAAACTTTTGGACTGTACTGTATATACGCCTCAAAATTCATAAAAGTTAATTTCACAATTTCACATTTCAAAAGCTAAGGGCATGTTTAAATGACAACAATGTACTAAAAACGGATACGTTTTTCCTTTGCGTTTTTCGTGTACAGACTACAACGTTGTCAAAACGTTCCCGTTCACACAGATCTGTGAAAACAAATAAAAATGCTGTATTCTCCTGCCAGGCCAGTAGATGGAAATGCCACTTTGTAAAAAAAAAACTACACGCCTATAGACTGAACACGTAATATGCATGTGTATGTCACCATTTTCACGAATTCACATTTTTGTAGTTTACATGGAGACAATAACAGTATCGTTTTCAAAAACGTGCACTTTGAAACATGTTTTCAAAAGTTTGCGTTTTCAGGCCCCCAAAACTCTGCTGTTGTGTAAATGAACAGCCAAACGCTGTTTTTAGTTAAAAATGGTGTCGTGTAAACAGCCCCTGAATGATGGTGCACCATGGCGGCAATGCTTTGGTCTAGTGTGAAAGGAAAGCTCAAGGCTCTGGCAGTCAGGAGCCAGAAGGATTAGGCGTGTTGGAAATGCTTTTGTTACCCAGGCACTGCGGCTGTTGACTTAGGCACTTCTGCCTGGTTGTCTCGGGTTGGTTGCATCAGATCAGTAAATGTCAGCAAGAGCCCTTTTATTGTTGTCGATGGCACTAATAGATGATGAATACATGTTGACGCACAGCAGCATGTTAATGGTAGAGTACGGTACTTTTTTGTCTCCCATTTACTTCCCCTCCCTCTCCGCCCGCAGGATGAGAACAAGGTGCCAGGTGGGATGTAATGATGTCACAGTGTGCTTTCACACTTGCATTTACCTCACGACTCCAATACACAAGGAGAAGCCTGGAAACACGTATAACATCACAGCAGGAAACATTAACTGTTATACAATGGCTTCCTGAAACCACCCGCTTCCCTTAAAACTGCTTTGTCAGATCCACATTCACGCAACTTCCCTGCTTTGTCACTTCCTGTGATGCTGGTGATGACATAATATAGTTTCACACCCATTTTGCAAGCTGTGATTTTATTTTTAAAACAAATGTACGATTTGATCCTAAATGCATACGTCTGATCCTGCAGTAAAAGGAACAAACAAATCAGTATTTATAAAGAAAAGAATAAAATGTCAAGAAGATTTTTGAGTGAAGAGAAGAAAGCTTCACAAACGAGGGTCAATTTCGCTGGATTTGCACAAAAGATTAACATGACGGCACATGCTAGTTGAATCAACTCCACAGCAGCTACATAAATTTAGATGCATTCTAAAAGTTGTAACTTCTTCCTGAGTCTCTCCATCGGTATCCGACTCCGGTTTGAACAATGTAAGGCTGAACACTGTTACTGACAATCATCATTTTGGCTGCGTGAGATTCTCCATCTTTGTTGTTGTTGAGCAACCGAAGCGTGACCTGTTAAAGCTCCGCCCTCTTCTCGAAAGGGGGCCGGAAGCAGCTGCTCATTTGCATTTAAAGGACGCAGTGTGAATGGTGTGTTTTTGCTCACTACCAAATAGGAGCAAATTTGACAAGCTATAATAAATGATCTGTGGGGGATTTTGAGCTGAAACTTCACAGACACATTCTGGGGATGCCAGAGACTTATATTAGCTACATCTTGTAAAAGGGGCATTATAGGTCCCCTTTAAATAAATACATTAAGCATCTTTTTAAAACTTGCTAGCAGGAATATTCAGGAAGTTATTGGAAGTTATCAGAAGTACATTTTCTTTAAGGAATATTATACGTACGTCTTTATAAATGAGACTCGAGGTCTCCAAATCTCCCAGGGGGACATCAGAAACTCTTCAGCCTCTTCAAAAGTCTTCAAAAAAGTGTTTTTCTTTTAGCACAAGTTTTCAAACATCAAGGTGAAAACTGCCGAAATATAATTACCCCTAAACCAGCCCGGGGCAAGAAGGATATCTGAAAACACAGCAAAGTTGTCAAAGCAACAGAGATTTAGTCGGAATATGTTAAGAGAACAATTGCAAGTTCTGCCATAGTGCTGTAGGGAGTGGAAACATGCAAGTCTGGGCCTTTCAGTGTTTTTAGTATCTGAGTATATAAATATGTGCATTGTTAAATCTGTTTCAATAAAAAGTGGTCTAAACACAGTATTAATGATGTCATGGGAGTGGCGTTTGGCTAAAAGCGCACATATTTGCAAAGGGAGAGAGCATGAGAGAGACATATACACGGTGAAAGCAGCAGATACAGTATTAGAAAGCACAGTGGATGTTTTTAATTTTCACTTTTCCCTCACAGACATACTATCCACAGTGCCGCTGCCAGGAAATTAGCCAGCATGATTCTTCCCAAACCCCAAGACACACAAACCCCAGTGTGCAGCATTCAGGATGTTACGAACCAGGTCAAGACTTCCTCACATGGATCTACAAAACAGGCATCTTTTTGGGCACAATTGGTAGCCAGTAAGACGCTAATTTGAAGCCACATAAAAAAACAAGAGTGAATTCTGATAGAGAGAGTATTTCTTCCCTGAGTTTCTCTGGTTCATGATAACTTGCACCACTATATCTGTTATTTTGCATTTTATCGATAAAGCATATTTTAAGACATTATATATATATATATATATATATATATATATATATATATCACCTGTATATGCAAGATGATTTTTGGACTGGATTTTAAAAATCATCAAATTAGATTTTAAATCTGTTTCTTGCTGTTATTTCTTGAGAATTGCATGTCTCATGTGTTGTTCTTCTTAAGGCACAAAACTTGCTTTAATCAAAAAACTGATGGATAAAATTCCCTGCTGCGACATCAAAGTGTTGTGGAGTGGTAAGCGGCCCTAACTATGAGTGAAGACAAACAGATCTGTTTTGCTGGTGTTAAACAAAGAGCCAGCAGATAATATCTCAGCAGACAAGATGACATGCATAGAGGATGAGGGCGATTCCCTGTCGTGGTCTGGGTGGTATTTGGGAATATTTGCGTGAGAGCGTATATGTTCGTGTGAGCGCTGAGAGTCTTTCCGTCACTAATGCTCATGTCGTGCATTCCACGCTCCTGTCCCCAAAAGATCATGATACAATTCACATGCCTGTCTCACGGTATCTCCTCCTTAACATGTCACAAACCTTGATCCTGTCACGCTAATACCTCAGTGCAAAGATCCGGCAGCTTATCAGATCCGAAATTTGACTGCAAGGAGCTTTTGGGAAACACAATTCACCTGGTCTCCACCCTTGGCTTACAATCTCACTCTCTCCCATTTATAATAATTGGCCACTTCCTTTCTACTTGTGCTTATCTCATTGTATTGTTAGAAGAACACTGATTTTATCCCCCCATTGTCAGTGTTTGTCATTAAGGGCTTGCTGGGAGGACAGTACGACCCAGGGCTGTATTACAGGAGAGATTTATACTATTGGTGTTTGCAGAATTTTCATTGCCCTGAAGGGAAACAACAAAGAACGTCTTTCATCTCGACTTGTTGGAAGGACGGCTGCCCCACCTAAGATTGTTTACTGACACGTACACGTGGGAAGTGATTTCCTGTAGCTTCACCTTCAATAACGACTCAATAAACACATGCGTTTAATACACCTGCAACTGAGGACCATCTACAACACGTAAGACTGGGTTTCTCTGAGGTGAGAAACTTCAGATTTCTGAAGTACTGAACTTTGCAAGTTACTTCTCTCCACAGTTTACACAGACATGAACAATGCTTCAAATTAATGTTGTCAAAATACTGACTGCAATACCAAGTCGGTACATAAATTTAAAAAATGTAAGACTTTGAGCACTGTTAAGTGGATTCCTAAACACCTCTGATTTCCATTGTGTTCACATGTTCATCAGATATGTCTTTGATTGGCTACAATGATCAATGCTTCAAAAGCATGTTGTAAATCAATGACGCTCTTCACAGAGCGTTTACACAGATACATACGGGAGCGTTTGAAAGCTGTTTGACCAGTCTGCTGATAGACGCCTGCTTTCAAATCCTCCCGCTCCCGCTTTCAAAACATTTTCAAATTCAAACACTCCCGTGCGTTGATCATTGTAGCCAATCACAGACACATCTGATGAACAAAGGCCAATCAGAGGTATTTACGAATCCGCTCAACAGCGCTCAAAGCGTCACATTTTTAACATTTCAGTATCGACTTGGTATCACGGTTGGTACTTTTGACAACACTACCTCAAATTGTGTTTGTTTTCCACACTATATAAAAAGAAACTTGTAGAAAACTACCATTGCATTTTCTATTAAGTTTTAATAGATTTGCATTGAATGAGGGACTCTAGGGACCAGAGAATTGAGTGTATGCATATCTACAATTAATTTCACGAGATTACCCTGTATATAAGCTTTAGCCATATTCCAAAACCAGGACTTTTTGACTTCTCTGTTTTCATTTAAACAATCAGCTCATATTCCCGGATGGTGACTTTTTCTATTTCTGGCAAGGCATGTTGATACACATTATTCTGCATATAATATGTTTCATTGTTGCCACATGTTGAAAACCTAATTATTCCATCAGAAAAATCACAACGCTCTGCGGTGACCCTACACCACTGTGAATCATGAAATATTTGCGAGGAGGTATTTTCAAATCACTTTAACACATTTTGATTGCCTTATTAATGTAGGAAGACATCAAAGAAATGATGTGAACTCTAAAAACGCATAGCTTGAGGTTTGGAAGGCGCAGCTTGTCCCTGCCTGTGGAGAAATCCTGTCAACATCATTACGTTTGTGTTTGTGCAATGCACAGAACTCCCCATGTCAAGGTCAGGGCGGCATGTCTAATCAACCCATGTGGCAGTTATAGCGATCAGTGCCAAGCTGCCAGTAGTTGAGGTGGCATGTGGGTTGAGATGGCATGGTGCCCTAAAGGCAAGAGGGAAGCTTTCTTGAAAACATGTTTGTTTGGGTTCATTATGAGGTCCTCAACCTGCTGGCGCTCTCTGTCTATCAATGTGTTCAAGTTTCCCACCATAAGATGACACATAATCTGAACATGTAAACACAGAGAGAGCCAGGATCCAGATAGAATCATAGATAGACAGAGATTAACTTTCTTAAATTACCTTGGGACAGTTTCTTCTACTTAAAGGATTAGTTCACCCAAAAATGAAAATTATGTCATTTATTACTCACCCTCATGTCGTTCTACACCCGTAAGACCTTCGTTCATCTTCGGAACACAAATTAAGATATTTTTGATTAAATCCGATGGCTCAGCTAGGCCTGCATAGACAGCAATGGTACTTCTTCTCTCAAGATCCATAAAGGTACTAAAAAACATATTTAAATCAGTTCATGTGAGTACATTAGTTCTACTTGAATATTATAAAGTGATGAGAATATTTTTTGTGCGCCAAAAAAACAAAATAACGACTTTTTAACAATATCTAGCGATGGCTGATTTCATAACACTGCTTCATGAAGCTCCGGAGCTTTACGAATCAAATCAGTGGATCGGAGTGCCAAAGTCAAGTGATTCCAGCAGTTTGATACGTGATCCGAATCACTGATTCGACTCAAAAGATTCATAACGCTCTGAAGCAGTGTTTTGAAATCGGCCATCAGTAGATATTGTTAAAAAGTCTCTTTTTTTAGTAATAATATTAAGATAGAACCACTGAACTCACATGAACTGATTTAAATATGTTTTTAGTACCTTTATGGATCGTGAGAGAGGAAGTACCATTGCTGTCTATGCAGGCCTAGCTGAGCCATCGGATTTAATCAAAAATATCCTAATTTGTGTTCCGAAGATGAACGAAGGTCTTACGGGTGTAGAACGACATGAGGGTGAGTAATAAATGACATTATTTTCATTTTTGGGTGAACTAACCCTTTAAAGTGATAGTTTACCTAAAAATGAAATTCATTTATTCAAGTTGTTTCAAACCTGTGTGAGATTCTTTCTTCTGTTGAACAAAAAAGAAGATATTTTAAAGAATGTTAATAACCAGTCAGTTGATGGTAGCCATTGACTTCCATAGTATTTTTTTTCCTACTATGGAAGTCAATGAGGCCCATCAACTGACTGGTTATTAACATTCTTTAAAATATCTTCTTTTTTGTTCAACAGAAGAAAGAAACCCATACACGTTTGGAACAACTTGAGAGTGAGTAAATGACAATTTTTTTCATTTTTAGGTGAACTATTCCTTTAAACTCTTACTTACCCATGCACTTTAAAAAAAAAAATTGATAAACTTTTACCTCAAACCCTTTAGCAAAAGTAAACTGTTTACTGAAATATATTTAGTTTTTTTTGTTTTACAATTTAATTAGTAGGACTGATTGTGAGCCATTGCTGTTGAATGCTGTAATTATGTCTAAGAAGTTAGTACAGTATTTTCCCCACTCAATAAAAAAAAAAATAAAAATAAAAAATTCAGATTACAAGGAACTAATAACATAATTGTGATGATTAAACACTTAATTGCATGTGGAGCATATTAAATTCTAATTAGTTTGAATACTTAAGCTTAAAATATGTTTTAACATGTCATGGTCAGGACAGGTTGTCACATTTGTTAATGTTATACAATTTATTAATTACAGTTTCTTGCAGCCAATGCTTTAATAATTGTGTATGTTAAGGTCCCATTTGTTAACGCATTAACTAACATTAACTAACAATGAGCAATACATTAAAGTAGTTATTATTCTTTATTAACATCAGTTATTTTGTTCCTGTAAAAAAAAATTAAACTAATGTTAACAAATGGAACCTAATTGTAAAGTGTTACTGTTAATTATTAATCTATTTTTGCTGTTTGATTGTGTTTCATATTGTCTGCTTTACTGCTTAAAATCAGAAATAAAGAAAGAGCGAAAGAAAGAGCAAAAGAGCGAAAGAAAGAAAGAAAGAATATACACATATACAGAAATACACTGACTGAGTTTAAGATTTAAGATTTAAAGGCAGTGTGTTTGTGTGTGTGTGTGTTCCCTGCTGCTACATGCTGTTGTTATTTACATGAGAAACATCCACAGGAGCCCGAAGCATTCACAGAGAATCATTTGAGGCAGATGTCCTGTGGTCAGTCCTCGCTAATCAAAGCCTTTAATTGGCATTTGTCCCGCTCACATGAAGACCTGTTAATGTTTCTCTCCCTGTGACACACTTATAGGAGCTTTGTCGCTCTGAATGTGTAATGTGTTATTGCCCGAGGCGACCTCCAAACTAAAGTCTGACCCACTGCCCTGATGACACAGGGAACAACATAGTTTTATAACTGTCCCATCTCAAAATAAAACTTTGCCTTTCATTTACGCAAAATAATGTTTTTTGTTTTTGTAATCTGACTTCATGCACCATTAAAATTTGGAACACTGCATCATCTATTAAATATGTTCAGTTTGGCATAATCCTTTTGTTTAGCCCCTTTGTAACAAGGATTTTATTTTTACTGAAATGCATGTAAAAATGCATCTTTTTTAATATTTAAGAAGTAAAATCTAAAATCAAGGGCCTCAATCTTTTATGAAACATTAGATACTGTGATTACTAAGTGACTTAGTAAAAGTGTAACTTCATACAAATGTATTCAAACTTAAAGTTTCAAATTTATTTCAATTTGTTCAAAATAAAATCTCTGTAAATTTGCTGATATCATTTAGTTTACTTGATGCAAAATTGCACAATTCATTAAAATGATGCAAAATTGCACAATTCATTAAAATGCCACTTAACACCTGTTTGACATCAGTTGAAATGGTAACACTTTATAATAAGATCTCATTTGTTAACATTAGTTAATGCATTGTGTTTATTATAAGCTGCAGTTATATAATCTGTTGCTTTAAAGGGTTAGTTTCACCAAAAATGAAAATTCTGTCATTAATTACTCACATTCATGTCGTTCCACACCAGTAAGACCTTTGTTCATCTTTGGAACACATATTAAGACTTAAGATAGTTAATTTGTAACTATCTTAAGTCTTAATTTGTCGAAACATTTTGACGTAACAAAGCCTTGTTTACTGAAATCACATGACTTTGGCAGTTTGATACACGCTCCAAACCACTGATTCGAAACAAAAGATTTGTAAAGCTTTGAAGCTTCATGAAGCAGTGTTTTGAAATCACCCATCACTAGATATTGTTGAATAAAGTCGTTATTTTGTTTTGTTTTTTTGGCACACAGAAAGTATTGTCGTCGTTACTGTACGTCACTGTAGTCACGTGAACTATTTTAAATATGTCTTTAGAAGCTTTGTTAATTATCTTGGTGTCAATGGAGGCCTCATTGAGCCATCAGACTTGATCAAAAATATCTTCATTTGTGTTCCAAAGATGAATGTAGGTCTTACGGGTGTGGAACAACACGAGGGTGAGTAATTAATGACGGAATTTTCATTTTTGGGTGAACTAACCCTTTAAATGTTCAACCTCTTTAAAGCAGGATGGATTCTGATTGGCTGTCAATGTTTTAATCATTCAAAAAACATTCTGAAAGCGATTCCAATGATATAGTTTCTCTGTGCCTTTATCGTTATAGTAGGGGTGTGGACTCTGCTATTCTTTTACATTTAGAACAGTTTTTAGAACTATACCATTATCGTTATAGTTATCATCCTTGGTGTGAATGGGCCTTTTCCATTAAAATCAGAAAGAATACATTTGGAGATTGGAGATTTCCAGAGCCAAGACATAATGCATAAATTGAAAAAAGCAAGACTCTCCTTCCTCTCCGACTTTCGCATTCTGTCTCTGCCGTCTCTCTGTCTTTCTCTCTAGAGGATTCCTGCAAAAGGAATAGTTGATAAAAACAGGACAGGAAAAAAAGAGAGAAGGGGACCGCTGGCTGTCTGGAAATCCTGCCGAGTAGTGAATTAGTAATGGAGAAGTCTTGTTGGTTTGCTTTGAGTGTGTTTGTGTGTGCAGGTATGTGAATTTCTCTCAGGTGCTTCTCTACTGACAGCCAAATTTATTATGGAATATGTTGCCAAATATCTCCTTCTACATTCAATATTTAACACCTGAAGGAAAATTCAGTGAAGAACCCCAAACTGCTTTGGACACAAGAATCAAGCCCCAGTCAGACAGCAGAAGCACTGTCTGTCTGTGTAAATGGACTTGGGCCAAGGAAGACACATTTGTCCCATTTGAGAGCTGTATTAGTGGCCTGATAGGGTTTCAAGCAGCAGTATTTACATACACCCCTTGCTTAGTTTGTAGCAGTCACTCATAGCAGACAGCTGTACGCAGCACTCATCTGCCAAATCAAGATTGAAATGACCATGAACAAAATAACTTAAGTTCACAGATATCTGCTGACACTCAGTATTGTCAGTGCCAATGACTAGCTAAAAGAGGGCCTGAGCATTCAAATGGCAATGTGATGGCATAGTCATGCATAGACATGATTCATCGCGTATCAAAATGGGTCGCGTAGCGTCCCGAAGGACCTTGGGTTGTCTGCATTCAGGCCAGGCTGGTAACTCGAAGCCCAAACTGTATTGTAGATCACAACTTTAAATGCCCTCTCTTCATCTAGAACCCAGAAGAGCATCAGGTGATGGCTAATGACCTGCTAAATGCACATTAGCATAGGTATCATTCTTAACTGAGGGGTACGAGCAACAGATTCAAGCTCAATCAATGCAGACAACCCAATATATTTAATACAGTGACATAATATATAAATGTTCTCTCTCACTCTAATACTATATATATACATATACAGTAGTATTATGAGCTTATTGATAACTTGAGTCCATATTAAACCCAGACCATAATAAATCAAGCTAAACACATTTTAAGTATAATGCATTGGCTATATTATTAGAATTAAATATTTGCAGCTGCATACTTCATACTAGTATATATAGTGCCAATTATATTTTATAAATAGTGTGTGAAACAATATGCAGCAGTAAAACATTTCAAACAATAATATGCTATAATGTAGTCAAATTATATATCTATGTTAAATGCTTCATAAATAAATAGTTAATAAATAAGAGTTGTTTGATTAAATAATTAAATTAAGATCATGGTTGATATTGAGAGCAATGCATTGTGGGATATAGTTTACCACACAGTGTACTCTGGATGTATATTACAAAAATATAGACAAATATATAAAGTCGTGCAGGTATAGTGTATATGCTAAAGTTTGGGGTTGGTAGGATTTTTTTTCTTTTTTCATGTTTTTGCATTTATTTAAAAATGTGAAAACATTCAAAACAGTAATTTAAAATAAAATTTAAAATACCTGTTTTCTATTTCAATATATTTTAAAATGTAATTTATTCCTGTGACAGACCTGCCAACCTTGGAAAATTTTTTCGAGTACCAGTGTGACGGGACGGGGCACAGGTTTTTTTTTTTTTTTTGGGGGGGGGGGGGGTTAATTTGACACAATTAAAAATTTTACTACACCTGCTCAAAAGCATTTTTTAAATTAATGATTAATCTTGCATTGCATAATGTGTTCTTATACAAACTGACAACCACAAGTGAATCGCATTCATATATTTAATATGGACTAAAAATTTTTGTTTGCAATTTCAAGAAGGCTATATTTACATACAACTAACCTGACAGTTAAGTCGTTTATACAGGTTTTGTAAGGAAAACTAGTCTACAATTAAGAAACCCTTAGAAAATAGTAAACATTGAGTTTACATGTGATTCATTTAAAATACTTAATTTATTATTCCAATATCCAAATATGATACTAAATCCCACAGAAAAAAGGGTTTCTATTTGTAACGTGCTGTCTTTGAATTATAAACAAGACCAACATTCGCTGAATAAAGGTTAGCCAATACAAACATATTTATATAAAACAGTTGACAATGAATAGAAAGGACCAATAAGAGCAAAGTAATCGAGTATTCAAGAATATCAAGAAGTTAGTCATATAACGAGGGGTTGTGTTAACTAAAGCGTCCGTCATTTACCGAATCTTAAAAACACGGGTGGATAATTAAAAATCTTTTCTGACAAAAAATCAACACAAGCAAGAACAAATTTTAAACCAAACACGGCAACTTTCATTTTACCTCTCTGTGTACGCGCGCGCGTTTGTGTTTACGAGAGCTCGCGCAGCATTGAGACAACGGTCATGTTAAATGCATAAGTAACTAATGTGCTAGTTTTCATACAAAATAAGTAGGCTATGTAACATAAAGGTACTTTAGTTAGTATTAACACAATAACGCAACACATGTAGGCTATACGTTTCTCAACACTGAGAATAAATAAATAAACGCCTGTTTCTCCAGACTCGCGCTTGTCAGTCAGTCACACATCACAGCATTTTCATAATCAGCGATTTCAATTTTATTTAGATTTGTTATTCAACATTACGTGAGCATTTTATATCCGTTTACCTTAAGGAGTCAGCCGTGAGTGACTACTGTACTGTCCTCGCTTGAGAATAGCTACAGTCACTGAGACGGCGGGAGTGGAAGGAGGGACTGAGCGGGATTTTGTGTTGCTGTCGATTTGCAGTCTCTTTTTATTGATAGGCCGTACGCATTTGTCAATCATCCCCGCTTGCTATTTGGGGAAATGAACCCAGCGCTGATTGGTCGAACTCTTTTGCTGGATTTGAGTACTAGGCGTGCACAGAGGAGTCACCCGGTTTTTGCGTAGTATAGAGTGACAAATCGTACCAGCGTACTTTGAGGTCAAAATGCGTACCTGGTACGCAAAATGCGTACATGTTGGCAGGTCTGCTGTGATGCAAAGCTGAATTTTCAGCATCAGTAGTCGTCAGTGTCACATGATCCTTCAAAAATCATTCTAATATGCCGATTTGGTGCTCAAGAAACATTTCTTCTTATTATTATTATCAATATTCTACGCAGTTGTGCTGTGTTGAATACACACACACACACCAGCACTAATTTGCATACATTATACATATTGCATAATTGCAATGGCAGAGCAATATGCCACTCCAAACATACCCACTGTCTGGATAGAGGCTTTACTTTAACGTAAGGTGACTATAAGAATGATTGCACAGAATTAGATAAATACAGACGTGTTCTTCATCTCTCGTCTCAACTCTAAACAAGAGAGAACAAGTTCACGTCTAAGGCGTCCAAACAACTTTAGGTAAAAAGCCCTTGACACCTCAGCGTTCGGGACTGAACGAGCACAGCGTTGACTTTCCACACTTCAAAGGCTCTAAATGGCTCTTAATTTACGGCCTCTTCAGCTAAAGAGCGTGCCATTTTTCTGTCGTAAACCATCATTATTCACAACCTTGTCATCTCACGCTCCTCACATGCTCTGTTGACACGTCTTAACACTACTGCTGAGTGTGTGTGTGTGTGTACTTGTGTGTGTGTATCAACCGCTGATGTGGACTCCAACAACACAAACATACAAAGACACGTTTAAAGAGGTGAAGTCACTGTTAATTGTGAACTTTACCAGCAATTTCTGAGTGAAAATTGTTTCTATGCCAATTTTGTTTGTGTAGCAAATATTAGTCAAGTCACCTTTATATAAAGCGCTTTATATAATACAGCTCATTTCAAAGCAGCTTTACAGTAAAATAAACAGGAAAATAACAATCAATGGTGCAAACTTCATTAAATATGAGATAGATTTTACTGTAAAGCAGGTCTAAGGCAATAGTGTCATTATTCAGCTCAGGTCAGTTCAGTGTTGATTCAGTTCAGTTGTGTAAAATTCATTAATAATGAAACAAGTTCAATTTAGCTAAGCAGCTCTACTGAAGGCAACAGTGTCATTATTCAGCTCAATTCAGGTCAATGTTGATTCAATTCACTTTAATAACTGTGTCGATGTTGCAAAAATTAGTTAATTATGAAGCAAAGTTGAATCCGCTATAGAAGAAAACAACCAGACAAAACAAATTAAATCTAAATAGCATCTGACATCTTGTTTAAAGGGTTAGTTCACCCAAAAATGAAAATTCTGTCATTAATGACTCACCCTCATGTCGTTCCAAACCCGTAAGACCTTCGTTCATCTTCGGAACACAGTTTAAGATATTTCAGATTTAGTCCGAGAGCTTTCTGTCCCTCCATTGAAAATGTTTGTACGGTATACTGTCCATGTCCAGAAAGGTCATAAAAACATCATCAAAGTAGTCCATGTGACATCAGAGGGTTAGTTAGAAGTTTTTGAAGCATCGAAAATACATTTTGGTCCAAAAATAACAAAAACTACGACTTTATTCAGCATTGTCTTCTCTTCCGGGTCTGTTGTATATCCGCTTTCACTCCACAGTAACGCTGCTTCTTCTTCATTCCTGTTTTACGGCGGTTGGCATCCAGCTTATTGGTGCATTACCGCCCCCTTCTGCTCAGGAGTGTGGTTCACAACTCCGCAGTGACGCTGCTGATATAAGACGCTGCTGACGTGTTATCTGGTGTGCCCGAGCTTCGTTTACAGTCTGAGGGAGATGCACGCTGTATTCAAGCTATTCTACATTGTTTGTATTTTGGTATTGCTATATTTTTTAAAATGGTGCGTAAGTGTGCATGTCGCGGATGTCCTAATCGCCAAAAATAACCACGGCGACGTAAAAGTGCATTACCAACGCCGACAGATGAAAGGATTCAATGGAATCAATTCAATGGACTCAATTCAATGGAATCAATTCAATGGAAAGGGTTCCGGAAGAGAAGACAATGCTGAATAAAGTCGTAGTTTTTGTTATTTTTGGACCAAAATGTATTTTCAATGCTTCAAAAAATTCTAACTAACCCTCTGATGTCACATGGACTACTTTGATGATGTTTTTATTACCTTTCTGGACATGGACAGTGCACCGTACATACATTTTCAATGGAGGGACAGAAAGCTCTTGGACTAAATCTAAAATATCTTAAACTGTGTTCCAAAGATGAACGGAGGTTTTACAGGTTTGGAACGACATGAGGGTGAGTCATTAATGACATAATTTTCATTTTTGGGTGAACTAACCCTTTAAGGGTATGTGATACTGATGTACTAAAAATGGAAAAGATTTTCCTTTTCTTTTTTCACGTACAGACAACAAAATAATTAAAAATGCTGTATTCTTCTGCCAGGCCAGTAGTTGGCGATGTCACTTTGTAAAGAAACACTATGCACCTATACACTAAACACGTAATATGCTTGTGCTTGATGTCACCGCTTTCACAAATTCAGGTTTTTGCTGTTTACATGGAGATGACAATGGTATCATTTTCAAAAACTTGCACTTTGAAACCGGATTTCAAAAGTTTGCATTTTCAGTCCCCCAAAACACTGTTGTTGTGTAAATGAATGGCCATAACGCATAAAACGTTTTCCGTTTTTTAGTTTAATTCAGTGTCATATAAATAGCCCCTCAGTCGTCCTAGCATGTTCCTTTGCCAATTTTTACACAGTAACACAACAAAATGGTTTGGTAGTTCCTTTTCTTAAATGTTTGATTTTCTCACTTGTCATGTTTGGTGTTAAATGCGTATTGACCTCTATTGCTGCTAGCAAGCTATAGCATGGGGCACTTTCAGGACATGCACCCTTGTGCTTTCCCACGCCCCGGCCCCTAAACATGACACATGGCACGATGAGTGGCTTATTTCATACTGAGGACAGCTGTGGACAGTCACACATGATGTTACATTGAGAGCATCAGCTCCACAGCTAACAACTGGAAACAAAGCATCAGTGCCGTGGAAACAGATTTACACTTTCACCTGTTTAACAATCACATTCACCTGTTAATCAGTCAATCAAGACTACTGACTGGAGATGTTACTGAAATAGTTTTGTGATGAATAGTTCATTTGTATTTGCATATCATGCCATAGTGACATATACCAAACGCTGTTAGATGTCAGAATGACGGGAGTTAATGTCAACAGAATCATGATTTATTTTTTTATTTTGTTTAAAAAATGTAAAATAAAATTAATAAGTAAAATAATATTTTATTAATATTAAATACAGTAAATTTTTATTAAATCATTGTTATTTTAGTATATATATATATATATATATATATATATATATATATATATATATACTTCAGATGCAAAAGCCTCTAAGTGACATCTGAAATTTTTTTCGAAAATGAGTATCAAGCTTGTATGTTTAGGTTCAGCAATTTCACTTTAATGGCAATTAATAGGTCCTTTTCATTGCCATTAAAGTGAAATAACTGAACATAAACATACAAGCTTGATAAAAATGCTCATTTTAGAAGGAAATTTCAGATGGCACTTCACATCTGAAGTCTTCATAATATATATATGACTTTATTTTAATATTTTCAGTTTCATTTTAATTTTAATTTGTTTTTAATTTTTATTTCACTTTTAGCTTTAGTAATTTTAGTACTTCAACTTCTATCAATCTTCCACAAAAGAAATATATAAATAAATAAATGTTTTATTTCAGTTAGCTGCCAAAACGACTTTCCTAATTTTCTTTCTTTCTTTCTTTCTTTATTTATTTTCAATTTTCCTTTTTTTTTTTTTTTTTTTTTGGTTTTTCATCAAATATTTCTATTTTATTTTAGGGTTTTTTTAATTAGCAAAAAAGTAATAGTTTTAAAAAACAATAGCAACGCTGCATTAAATAAATCAAATAAATTGCAAATAACCACATGCATATTACAATATTTTTAATTGTTATCAACTTGCACATTTTGCTTCACACCAGCAGCACAATAAATATTACTTATGAATACAACTGCATTAAAATTGGCATGAAACGGTAGCCGCCATAGTCTTTTCTTCCTATATTGAAAAATGGCTTCTTAAACAAGAAAAAAATGTATTGGGAATGTCCATTGGGAATTGATTGGATGATTGTGGTTTGCTATTGGTTGATCTATAGGTTCCAATAATTGTGTCATCAGAGAATGTCATTGCAAGAGGGAGGGGAGGTTAATTTAATTAAAGATTACGAGGGCACATGGGTTAAAAAATATGTTGATAAATATTTTTGTAATAAACATGGCGATATTCTATAAGAATAGCCATAAACAAAATATTTGGATTTTTTTTTTTTTTGTATTATCAAACAGCACTTAATGCTTCCATTTGCCAGCTGAGTTTGTTCATCGCTGTGTCATGTTACAGCGATCCCCTCCTCCCTAACATCTTACATAATCTTTCTGAGCTACCTTAATCTAAAGCCCTAAACTGGGGTTCATTCTATTACTCAAGCTCAACTTGTTTTGGTGAAAAGGGTACCGCTGGGATGGTGTTTATATGTTTAGTCTTTGAAGCTCTGTCAAACCCTGATCTCCAAACCCCCTCAGACCAAACAAGTCAAGCAGACCTTATTAGCCGAGCGTCAGACTGGCTATGGCCGTGGCGTCAAACCACCAGAGAGGATATGACCTCTGACCCCAGCTTGTGCTTTTAATTAATGAATAGCACTTAACAATGGCCTTGAGCTGTCTACACACCCAGTGGCTGTATTTTACTCTCACAAGTCCAATCCATCACCCTCCCACCTGGTTGTAAAATATTAAGGACCAGTGTCCGACGCATAGATCTATTACCATATTGTAGTAACATATAGCCTCTAATACACTATTCTCATGTCTAAATGTATTTAGTTAAGTAATTTACACATGCAATGACCCCAAAAAAAGAAGAGGGTGTTGACAGTCTGCGAGTAATGACTGAGGGGTCACGTGTGTAAAAGCATTCATTTTCAACGTAATGCCCTCTACGGGTCTCACTGAAACCGATTTATAACAGAGAGGGCAAATATTTCTGAGACACATACACACTTCCCTCTGGCCTCTTTCAGACCAGCTCCCTGTAATTACACAACTTCCACTGAATGACAGTTCGGCCCCTCACACTTCAAAGTACCGGACCCTTCACACATCCACACGGCGGCTTCCAGTCAAAGAATGTAAATCCTGCAAAAAAGGGTTGAAGTGCCTCATTTGTTTTATCCTATAGATGTCAAAGAATTTGATCAGAGCTTTTAACTTTTGCATCACCATGAAACCAAAATGGACAATTCCTTTTTTTTTTTTTTATGGAATATTGCAGTATATGCACATCATTATTTTTTTTAATTCATGTGCACTCATAATCTATAACCAAAATAACTTCCTCAGACTCTTGCAGTGACATCTCTTCTCTGATGATGTGTTTACTGGCACAAAGGCGGAGCAACCTGTCACTCACATGACATCCACCAATAGCAAACCACAGCCATCCAATCAATTACTGATGGACAAAACCAAGGCCCGTCCTAGATTTTTTCAGCTCCAATGTTATTAATCTTCTGTTGAGCCATTAATCAGCATAATTTTAATTTCAAATCATATTTGAAATGACTAAATTCCAGGTGTAAAAGTACACTATGAATACCTGATAAGAAAGGACCATGAAACAGTTTTACCTGTATTTTGAATTTTGCACTTCATTGCGTTGTGTTAACGAAAATGTCCATAAAATTACTGGATAAAGCTTTCTGTTATTTTACAGATTTATTTTTTACAGTATACCACTAAACATTGCATATGATTTCACTGAGCCATCAAATAACAAGCTCAAACTTTATATACTTATATAAGAAGTCAACATATACACTACAGTTCAAAAGCTTGGCGTCAGTAAGATTTTAATATTTTTGAAAGAAGTCTCTTATTATCTTCAAGGTTGCATTTATTTGTATATATTTATTTGTTATATTTCTATTTGAATACATTTTATGATGTAATTTATTTCTGTGTATTTTCAGTGTCACATGATCCTTCAGAAATCATTCTAATATGTTGATTTGGAGCTCAAGAAACATTTCTTATTATTATCAATGTTGAAAACAGTTGTGCTGCTTAATATTTGTGGAAATTATGAGATTTATTTAATAGACCACTTTGGAGCAGACGTCACAATGATGTCACTTGCAGCTGCGCGCGCATACTGGTTGCAGAAAAATAGCGGTAGCAATTGAAGGAAAATGTGCAAAATCCACAGAATAAGAGAAAAATGTTTTGTTGTGCCTCTGGATGTTGGAATCGGAATGCAAAAAATATAGTCTTCATTTTTAAAGAAAACCATCCTTGAAAACGTCCTTTGAAGATAAACAGAGACGTTTCACAGACTGGACTGATGACACCTGCAAGGATTAGTCTACTATTAAAGCAGGAATTTGATGTAAACAGTAAGTCTACATAATATTCACGTATGTAGTTCAGAGGACATACATACATAGCAGTTACAGCATGAAATAATTATAATTAAAATAATTTAAACCTACAATATTTTACATAGATAACTTTTAAACATAATAATTTTTATTTCACAATTCTGACTTTTTTTTTCTTGCATTTGCGTGTTTATTACTCCCAGTTCGGACTTTATAACTCGCAATTGTGAGTTTATTTCACAATTCTGAGGGGGAAAAAGTCAGAATTGCGGGATAAATTGCAATTCAGAAAAGACAGAATAACGAGTATATCTCACAATTCTGTTTTTCTTTGTAAGAAATGTGAGATGTAAACTCAGATTTGCGAGAAATAAAAGTCAGAATTGTGAGATATAAACTCAAAATTAACTTTTTTTATTCTTTTATTTCGTGGCTTCCATAGACTGCTACTGCTCAACTGTCATTTTCTGCAACCAGCTAGGCTCCGCCCACAAAAAACGTCATCGCTGTTTGCAAACACCAAATTGGTCTATAGAATTCTTCTTATAGAAAGTTCAAAATGACATAATTTATATAAAATTCTATAGTATTATAATGTCTTTATTTATTTTTTTAATCAATTTAATTTGCCATTGCTGAATAAAAGTATTCATTTCTTTCACAAAATAAATAAATAAATAAATAAAATCTTCCTGACCCCAAAGTTTGAATGGTAGTGCAGTGTGTGTATCTATATCTCCATTTCCTGGTGTTCAAATACTCTTTGGCTTCAAATAAAATTTCGTGACTCGTCTTAAAGTTAACTCTTTGTTTAATTTTTAAAAAAAATCCCTTTGAAGAAAATGAATCGTAAAAATATTTACAGAACCAAAGCCACTGAAAAAAAAAAAAGGGCGGTCACTGTTGTTGGCTATTCATGTGATTGACACACACTGTAATCCAATCAGCTGATGTTCTCCTTTCCTTTAGTTTCTGTAATCACAAAGACACTCTGGAATGGAATTTAAAAGGCATCGCTACATTCTGTTGAAAACTACAGTAATAAAAGGTTTGTGAAATATTGCATATCCTTATAGACTGTGCAAGCTGAGATCTCTAAGTGATGCATTGGAGTACAGGCTCTGGTGAGGGTTTTTAACAGGTAACAGATGTGTTCTGGCTCAGTTTCCTCCAGTACCGTGTGTTTATTTGACTGTGTGCGTGGTGTGTCAGGACCCCTGGGTCTCCAGCAAACTCCCAGTCCTAATAAATTTTCATTTATTAAAGTTACACTGACATTACCCTAAACAGTGAGACTGGCTTGTACTTCCGTTATTTGGAAATGTGCAGCATACACATTTACACATACACAAATCACAAATAGACACACATATTGTGCAGAACACCATACTGGCGGCTATAAAACCTGACTTGCAATAACAAGATGGAAAGAAATTAGGAATACTTGAGAGGTCACACCCTAAAACGACTGCCAAAGGAAAAATGTACCTTTATTCCATAAAAAAAATGATCATAACAATGCTTTATTCGCTGACAATCAACAGAAGAATCAATGAACAGAAGACAGTTATAGTTCAATGCACTGATCCATATGTAAATATGCTTATCCCATTCTCAAATTCATCTGATTATTCTAAAAGTGACTCTGATCCTCTTCACTGCATATGAAAAGCTCAACTATAAAAAAAAAAAAAAAAAATGAAGAAAAAAAAAAAAATCAATTAAATTTGATTTCATCTGGACAACAGATCAGTTCCACTAAAAAGAACCATGAGGTTCCATGGATGTTAAAGGTTCTTCATGGAACCATAGATAACAAAGAACCTTTCATTTTAAAGGTATTTTACATGTTTACGATGACTAAATGTTAAAAATGAATGCCTAAGCCTGCTCAGAGAGCTTATTACGCATAGTAGTTTAAGTTGGAGTTGACTGGTTTGTGTCTGAAAAGAAAAGAGAAATGAGAGAAGACAGCTTTGACAGTGATCACTGAAATTGCCCTTTCTACGTTGACCTCCGGCCTTTTGTCTTATAATGGTTAAAGAGTGGATTTGTATAAGGAAACTGATTGAAGATCAGAGTACAAGAAAAACTTTAAATCAGATCATGCTTGCCTTAGCAAACAGTATGAGCAATAAAAATAGCAAAATCCTCACGTTCCGCTCCCGCTTGAGCTTCTTAAGATGTGTAGTTCAGTTCATAAAACAAGGGCAAAATAAGTGAGAAAGGAGAACTGTTATTGCCAAAGCTCTGAGTGGATATTAGAGAAGATGAATCAAAGAGAAAGAATGAGTTTTGACCGTACAAGAATCCGAGAAATTCCTCTGAGGTTTTAAAGAACCTAAATCCTGCTCAGAGACATTGTTTTCTTTAGAGTATTGCAACAGTATATTGCTTTATATCACCATTCTGAGAATTGAAAAATATTAGTGTTTGCCCCAGAAAAGGGTTTATCGCAGCAATAAATTGAAGAGAGAGACAAAAGGGGAAAGGCACTATTTAGGGAAACTTTCCTTGTGGAAACAGCACTGAGAAAGCTAAAATGTTTCCTATCTCAGAAGAATGTACATAAGGCATTGGAAATGTGTTACTTTTGGATTCATTTACCCAAAAATGAAAACTATTGATTCAAAGTGCTCCATTATGCAATTTTAAAGGTTCCTAGTTTAGTTTTGGAGGTCTCCTACAATATGGTTTACATCCATCCTAGGTCAAAAAACCTTTAATTTTCTCATAATATCCATTACAGCATCACCTCTTTTCTCACAGTGTCTGAAACGGCTCGATGAAAGATTCGCTCTCTCTAAATCCCTCCTTTCTGAGAACCTACTTCGCTCTGATTGGTCAGATGGCCCAGTCTGTTTACCGTTTACAGCGCATGTCAAAAACCAATTGGCCATTACTATATCTGAATTTCAGCTCAGGAGGCTTCCACAGCACTTGTGATATGAACAGTAATGATGGCATCTGTTTTACCGTATCAGATTTGCTTCTGCAGTGCAGAAAACAGCATCTTCTCGACATATCGACAACCCGAACCAAACTCTTCCAGGCCTCAGCTACAACTACTACTACAGCTACAGCTACACAGCAAAATCCCCAGAGTTAAATCAACTCTGCTCAGATTACATATGGTCCCTCTCTATATAGTGTTAAAGTAACACTGAAGCAGAATTAAAGTTAATGAGATAATTAAGTGATTAAGTTATGATTGAGCATTAGTGATGAACACCTGCTGTTAACAAGCAGAATCACTGAAGAGAAACACAATAACTACAAAGGACTTCCAGCCACAGCTTTAGATGAAATCAACTGAAGATAAAAGACATTAAATCTCTTAAGATCTGAATAAACATCTCCACAAACAGCATATTATCTCATTAACTTTAACTCTGCTTCAGTGTTATTTTAACTCTATGTAGAGAGGGACCATATGTTCTCTGAGCAGAGTTGATTTAACTCTGGGGATTTTGCTGTGTACAACTGTTTGAGGGCGGATCATCAAGTAGACATTGTTCGCAGGCAGCAAATAAGTCCATAGGCTGGCATTATGTACATCTGTCAAGACTCAATTCAGGCAGTTCAGAATGAGTTCTTACTTTTGGGAGACATTGACTCCATTTATTGTGCATTTTGATCTTCAAATCTTTGCAGACCTTTTACATTCACAAGCAGCTAGCCTATATTACTAATTACATGAAAGGTAATATCCGAAAAAGAATAATAAGGGCACTTTAAATTAACTAATGGGGTTAATTAATGCTATTGACGTCAAACCTGGTGCAGTACTAATGTGATTTGAGAGTTATAGGGTTGAGAGCTAAACAGAAGTTTAATTCAATAATGCCTTAAATTACAGTCTATTCAAGCACTTGAAATACAGTGCATGTGTCATATGGACACATTTTATGATATATTTATCCTTTTTGGAACTCAAAAGCCCCTAGTGACCATATACATTCATTGTATGTGAAAGAACATAATTCAAAACATCTCGTTTCGTGATCTACAGAAGAAATAAAGTCATGAAGTTGAGTAAACGATGACAGGATTAATTCATTCTCTTCAATTCCATGTGGAGTGTGACATATTACCCAAATGTTCCTAAACAACACGGTGCGAACAAGTTAGTTTCAGTTTGTTGAAAGTTTCACCGTCTCTGGGCGTGTGTGTTATTCAGAAGACAGGAACGCCATCCCAGCGTCTCGGTTCATTGCTGCTGCTCCTACGAATATATTTTCATTCAGCCAAAAATATCTCCCTCCCCTCACTATTTAAAAACAGAGAGGCTTCCAAAACTCTCGGAAACATTTAAAAGGGGCTTTTGAAAGCGTCTTCCCTCCACCTGTGCCTGGCTTCCACCAAAACAAAGTATCATATAAAGATATGATATTTATTATGCATTAAACCAAACATCTCTAAACACAAACACTCCCATATCAGAATTAATGTGCAAACGCTCAGTGGTGCACTGGCAGAAGAGGTGGAACAACAATTTACAAAGAGAGATAAGGAGTGAAAGAGGGGCTGGCAAAGTGAAATAATGCCACAGGAGGAATGAGTGAGAAGAAGAAACGATGCTTTGTAGAAAACGGATCAGTATTTGTTCCTTCCATTAGAGGACCAACGTTGGTACGGTCCCCATTTCAAGTTTAACTAATTGTTTTACTGGAGTAATTTGATATGGCTGGTAAAACAGTGCATTGCAATTAACCTTACCCTTTTAATCTGTCCAATAGAGGAGCATTAGTGCTTCTACGTCCCAAGCGAATGAAAACCAGCTGGAAGGAAACAGGCTCATAGTTCAACAACAAAGCTTGAATCTGATTAGGATACAAGGACGAATGACAGAATTAAGCCTGAGGCATATAAATGAACACTCAGCCCTTATGGAAAGTCTAACGCTTTATCCGAGGAGAGAGGAGGAAGGCACATAGTTTGATTTAGTGGAGCTCCTGTCCGAAACAGCGGCCAACAAAGACTCAGCTAAACTCTTCTAAGAGTCGTTTTGAACAGGAGCCAGGTCAGGATGAGGTTTGTGTGGAGTAGAAAAATTAAACAATGGTGGCATGAAAGGTTTGGATGTGAATGCAGGGAAGAAGAGTACTGGGTTTCATTATGAGGCTAAACCCCAAAGACAGAATGATCCTGTAATCAATGCGGTGAGGATATTGTGCGCCGTAGAGATGAGCATACACACACACTTACACTACCAGTCAAAAGTTTGGAATAATTAAGATTTTTTTTTCTTCAAAAATATTAAGCAGCAAAAATGGTTTTCAACAAAAAACATGAAGATGACCTATTACCACAACTTGAATAAATGCATGGTCGCAAAATTCTAATTTATTGTTTTGATTAAACCTTTTAAGTTGCAAACATCATTTTGTAGAGTTCTGTTGACATAATAATGTTGATCATTACATCAACTTAATATGTGTAATTTAAACTCATATTTCTGCATTAATTGTTTTTTTTTTAATTTAATTTAGGTTGTAGTAACTTAATGTAATTGTCTTAACAAGTTCGGAAATTAGGGAGTGGATTTCTAGTTCCCAGCACACGTTGCATAGGACTGAAGGAGAATAAATGTTGAAATGAAGTGTTAATCTATTTGTTTTTAGTGAAGGGTGCTGCTGTTATGTTTTACATTTGAAAGAGTTTCTGTAATGTTGAAGTTTTTGTGGTTAACATTGTACCATTGTACATGAAGGTAAACACTACATTGACTCTATGGATGTCTACAATGAATGGCTATAATACCAGTGACAAGTAATATCTTGTTCATTAAATATACATGTTAAATAAGTTGTGTTAGCATATGCTATGATAGTAGTTTATTTGAACTAAAATAGATAAGATTAATTGGTCCCAGGGCTTCTGGTAGTTGGAGTGACTTCATTTTTTTGAGTAATCAACTTAAAAATGTGTGTTTATGCTACAAATTATTAAGTTCCTCTAACTCAATATAGCTTGTTGGTTGAATGTAAATTCACTCAAAGTTGTCATAACTCAAAAAAATTGATGCAAACTGTTGCATTTATTTATTTTTAATTTTTTTGTTGAGCCAACACATTATTTTTTGGAGTGTAAGAAATGTTTCTTGAGCGGCAAATCAGCATATTAGAATAATTTCTGAAGCATCATGTGACACTGAAGAGTAATGATGCTGAAAATTCAGCTTTGATCACAGGAATAAATTACATTTTAAAATATTTAAAATAGAAAACAGTTATTTTAAATTAACTATTAAAAAAAATATTTTTATTGTATTTTTGATCAAAAAATGCAGCCTCGAAAAGTTATATATATATATATATATATATATATATATATATATATATATATATATATATATATATATATAATAGCATTAATAACAAAAACATATTATTCTATTTTTGAAAGCAAGTGTTTCAAAAAGGCAGGTCTCAGATAAAGTGCATGAAAAAATAATATATAGATAGTTATCAATCAGGAAGAGACATACCTGTGCACATGTGGTGCAGCTGCTAAAGATGAAAATCTATGGTAAAAAAGCAGAGAAAGTCTGACCATAGTCAGGCTAAACGTCAGCAAGAATGAACTAAACTGTACCACTTAATTTGGACAGAAGCTAACTGGTCAAACTTCACTCTTATCACTCATGTTTTTGTGTCCAGACATATTATGAGAACCAATTACATCCAATATGGTACCACTTGGCTTTACAACCACTATATTGATAGTTAGCTGTCACTCACTCCTCATGGATTCAAGTTCCTGTGATCAGAGGGGGATGTTCATTCCCTGTCTGTTTCCCTCCACGCTCTTGATCACCAACCAAAACAACAGTCCTCTGCGGTGGACCTACTCACGAATATTTTGGAATGCTCTGCATACGATGTGCAGAGTCCCAGATGGCTTGTGGTTGTGCAACTGCTGTTGGTGTGCGTGTATTTATGTTTTCATATGCATGTATGTGTATTATGGGGTTACTGGTGTAGAACAAGGCCCTGGGGTGGGTTTTATTAGAACCTAAATACAATAGCGAGAAAATAAATACGATCCATTTAAGGAAACGACTTCATTTCATGACATCATGACTCTCTCCAGCATGACAAATACGATAAGCTTTAATTAATGACCAGTAAGTGACCCCTCTGATTATGTGGTCGTTTACTATAGGCTTATCTTATTTTAGTTGTGTTGTAGATAAAGACGGGATTATTCATTCAGTGATAAAAATGACAGTTGTTAAAGTATGTCTCAGGTTGCAGTCATGTGAAGGGTCTCTGATGCAGTGCCATTGCATGTCAGTCACTGCTTGATATAAATTAATTTCTATTGGGCTAGAATTTAAGATTGAGCGGTTTCTTGCATCATCTTGTGTGGCCGAAACCAAAGCCAAGACATCCAACCATCAAGCCAAGACATCTGGCAAGAGGTCGTTTTCACTTTAAGATTAGATTTGTAACAATGGGAACAGCTGTTTGTCAAAAGTCTCTGTGGATTGGTGCCTTTTTCATTTCTTCTCACACACACACGCACACATTTATGTATTGCCATTGATTATTAAATATTTTTGGCTAATTTGATAATGCGTGTCGTATTTTCAGATCATTTAAAACTATTACTATTAGATATTCAGCACCAAAAAAATCCGCAGGGCATCTGGACCTTCTTAAGAATGTTCCTGCCATTAGGTCCATTAGTTATGTACAGGGCTTGACATTAACTTTTTTTGCTCACCATCCACTGTGTTTAGTGGTTTTCCAAAGTTACTAGCCACTCAGCATTTTCACTGGCCACAATTTTGACACTGATACCATGGGGAAAAACTCCCATATAGATATTTTTATTATTATCTATTATTATTATCATAATTTGACAGCAGGTATATTAGGCTGCTGTCACTTTAAGACCTGTTTATGTTCACTTAACATAACTGTTTACGTGAATACCCGCCAAGACCGGCATTTTGACATTACTTTGTGTGTTTTTGACTGTTTAAGCGAAATAAGCCGTGAAAAATAACTCAATTTAGTACTGAGAGGTGGCTTTATGTGCGCATACTTTGGATGTGAGAACAAAATCTGTGGGAATGAGTAAAATTATGTGCAATACGCGCAATCCCACGGCGAAATTCTAGCCCTGTACCACCAACGATATTCATCTGGAGCAAATGAAACAAGTGAGTGAGGGGAGGTGGGTTTGTGTGTCAATTCGCTGTCGGAGAGATGAGAAAGTAAGCGTATCTACATTCTATGGAAAATGAGCATTGAAAGCGTTTTAGATATCTCAGTATCAATATGTATCAAAAAACTACAATTGAAAAATTTATATATTATATATAAAATTCAACCCACCAAAATGGCTAGTAGGAGTGGGTCACCGTGATCTTGCCAAGTAAGCAACCTCTCATGGGAGAGACGTACCCGTGGGCACATTTTCGCGAGACACAAAATTACGTACCGGTGCGTACGTCTGGCTGCAGTTTCCGACAGAACTGAATGCTAGAGGCCGGTAAAACGTCTATGAGCGCTGTGGCACGTTTTCACACACGGTTTCGACGACGACCGGGGTTGGATTATGGATTCGTAAAGCCTCGTTTTGACGTCTCCTCACGCAATATCATGTCACAACTTCAAAACGCTTCTTGCCCAATTTGTAAACGAACATTCTTTGGACTTTCCGCCTCTACGTGTTTCGCTTTTTTTGGCCGCAACCAAGCTTGCTCGGTAGCTCAGCCGACGCGGAGTTGGACTTACGACGAGTCGTCGATTCCTTCACCCCCCCTGCCTGGCTACGAATCCCATGAAAGGTGACTGACTGGTGCAAAAAAAAAAAAAGAAAAAAAAAAAAGAAAAAAGAAAAAGAGATCTAAACGAGCTGAAAAACAGTACACGATCACGGACGCTTCTTACGTTCCGTTTGCTTTTGTTAACACCATCGGGTAGGTTTAGGCGTAGCGTCGGTGGGACGTTATTTTAAAACGAAACGGAGTGCAAATCGAGAACCGCGGCGATTCGTCTAAAAAGCAACGTCATAAAACGAACACACTTTTAGCGCCGCTCAGTGGACATTTCGCAGCAAAACTGCAGCGATATGTACTCACTGGTATGTATTTCACGACTCGGGAAAACGTGCCCATGGGTACATTTTCATCATGAGACCAGCTTGCAAGTAAGACATCTATGTTGATCCTGGAACAACATACCAATCAACCAATCAGATTTGAGCTTCTACATCATTGTTATTCACCAATCTTTCACCTCTGATTTTAAGGATATGTTATGGGTAGGATTAGGTTTAGGGGTAGGAATAGGGTTAAGACTAAATTTTCACACTGGAATGTTGTTCCAGGATCAACAAAATATGTTGACCCAGGAACATGTCTTACTTGGCAAAATCACGGTGACCAGTTGGAGTGACTGCGTCACACGGCACTGCTGAAATCCACACGCATTTGGCAGGTTGGCGGGTGTTAATGTCAAGCCCTGGTTATGTATATTTCACAGAGAGTCACATAAGGCCACGTTGTGGCAAAGGACGTGACATGCGTGTGCGTCGGTTAAAGACTCCGGCTAGCGCGTGTTTACATGCTGATGTTCGTTAATGAAGTTTTGAACTCGCGGTTCGTATGTGAAAAGTGATTATGCTTTTCAGTTTTATGGACGTCGCCATCTTTAATATTACGCTGATCACTGTCGTCATGGTTACTAGTAAGAGAATACGGGATGGACACTCGCAGCACGTTCATACAGACAGGCTGCGTCCGAAATCGCATACTAAATGAGTAGGTACTACATTTGAATTTGAACGTACTTCCCGACCGTTAAAACAGTACGTTCTATATAGTATGAATAAGGGTAGTATGAATGGAATTCGGACGTACTACATCCGCCATGTTAATGTTGTCACGTGTCATGCGTCGTCACAACAGCACGAAAATTTAAAGGGCCTGCTCTACTCCGCTTTCATCAGCAATGTTTTTTATTAATGCTTACCGCTTTCATCGTTGTTTTAACGTCGATTCAATCAACAGCTCAAAGGAGGCGTCGGTCAGCTGCTCGCAGATCACGCTTTTCAACAGCTTGTTAAATATGTCAAAGTATAATCACCTAATGTATTTAGCTAGGAAATTTTACCTCAGAATAAAAATACATCTGTTAATATCACGACAGAGGCTGATTTGAAGCAACGAAATTAAATAATTTTTTGTTAAAAATGAATGCATATAAAAATACACGAGAAACAAAAGACATGAATCAATAAACAAACTTGAATACATTATATATAAATAAATAATGTGTAGACAGAGAGGGCGAAAGAAATACACAACACTAAATATTATATACAATATATACAAATAAATACAATGATAATATACATTCTAAAAAAAAAACTACAAACTGTGAGCCCTATAAACTACTGCCACCTGAATGTTGCTGTCCGTTAAGTTTTCTAATCTCATTAAACTGCTTAACAACGAACGTCTCCGTTAAATAAAACAGTGTTAACAAGCAGATGTAACGTTATCTCGACCTGTTCGTTAGCTTGATGTGCTGTCAGTAATAATGAGTAAACATCTTTTTACAGCCAACTCTTAATCTTCTGATTACATTGTTTAAACTTTCAATAAGTCAGCCGTTTACGTACATTATATTAAACAAGTGCAATTTAACCACAGTAAACGTTTTTCCCTGAGGTACTTAATGACTTGAATGAGCTGCATATCGCCGCTTTCCGCCATTTTTGAATATGAAGAATCCTCTCCTGTGGCATCACGGGATAGCGCAGCGTCCATCGAATGCCTACTACAGAATTCGGGCGGAAGCAGTAGGTCATCCGGGTATTTCTCGCCTACTGTTTTTCGAATACTATGAATTCGGACATACTACTCGCCTCGCATACTGTTTTTCGCATACTATATAGTAGGGAAGTATGCGATTTCGGACGCAGCCACAGTGTTCCAAACGCTACTGAAAGTTGCTGTGTGAACGAGACATTTCGAGACTCACACCTGTAAGTAAATGCGGTTGTCAAACCTAAAAAAATGACTGTGTGAACGTGGCCTAAAGATATATGGCAATAAGCTGCTTTGTGTCAGAGCTGGAGTGATTCTGCCCCCCTAAACTATGCTAATGGATTAAAAATGTGATCTACAAACTCTTATTACAGACTTTGAGTCCAGGCATGATCACTTTTGGAATGAATTCAGGCCTTCAGACTCTTCTGAGACCCATCGAACGTCTAAAGGCATATTGAATCCACTGTGGGCAATTAGACTTTATGTTTGGAACAAACCACACATAAACAATTAGCAAAGCTGTGGACTATACATTGTGTGTGTGTGTGTGTGTGTGTGTGTGTGTGTGTGTGTGTGTGTGTGTGTGTGTGTGTGTTTTCCTCAACATGTCTATAGGGGCCCGTGAGAGTACTTAACCTTATGTTTATGTTTAGGTCCCTGCCTCGCGTGTGTGTTGATGTGCGTGTGTGTGAGCGGTTCTCTCCAGGGTCACGCGTGTTTACGGATTGGTCGTTCTTCTAATTACCAGCATGTCTGAGGTAAACTCTGATTGTCTCACTTCTCCCTCGAGATAAATCGCATTAGTCAGCGATATCCCTCTCCCCTAATTTATCTTAATCTCACCCTTAATTTCTCCCTTTGGGCGCTACCCGCTTTTTCCTTTGTGCACCTTATCTTGCCGTCTTCTAAACCAAAAGAAAATTCGAAAAGAAACAATGTGTTGGAAAAGGAGTGCAGGTTACCATTTGTCTTTCCTTCGCTTTCTCCTAGACACGGCACTCCAGTGTCTCTTGATTCTCGCACGAGAATGCAAAAACCTTCTGGGAAGAGCCTTTGTAGTGGTTGAGAGGTGAATAGGGGTATTTGAGTAAGATGGGACGATTTTGTTGTCAGATGTGTCTATGGATGTCATGCAACTCTGCTCCACCCGTCTTTAGTGCTTAAGTTCAGAAATGATAATCACTATTAGAATCTCATATCAGACTTATGATTTTCATAAGCAAACGATAAAAAAAAAATCTCAAGAGTTACATTTACATTTAATGACCAAAATGCCCTGATTCACAAACATATGAGCCGGTTCTTTTTAGTGAATCAAAAACATACAATAAAGATTCTTTATTGGCATCGATGGTTCCATGAAGAACCTTTAACATTCATTGAAACTGTCCATAGCACAAAAGGTTCTTTAGATTATTAAAATGTTCTTCACACTGCGAAACCTTTATTTTTAGGAGTGTATATTTCAGAGGTGATTAATTTATGTGCCAAATAAGCATGTTTTTTTTTTTATCTCTGTGACTGTCACTGTCTACATGTTTTGTCTGTGTTTGACATTTCAGAGCTAAGTGATGTATGTTATGGTCATTAGTCCATGTGGATTAGCTTCAGACACTCTGGAGTGTGTCAGACCCTGATTAGTGTGGATTACATCCCACCTGATTCAGGTACAGGACTAGTAGATTAATGGTCATCTAACTAAAGACCTTCACCTTATCAGCAGTGTGGGAAAGTGGAGAGAGACAGACAGGATCCTCCTACAGATTTCATCAAGTTTTGTGTTGAATGGTCTAGACCTTTATCTGAATGAAAGCAGACACACAAAAATACACTTTAGACAAACTGACATTTTTGGAACAGATACAGTGGCAAGAAATGTATTTAGACACTCAAAGGGATAAATTCCCTCAAAAATGATAATTCTGTCATCATTTACTCCCCATAATGTTGTTAAATTTTGTTGCATGACTTACTTTCTTCTATGGAACACAAAAGATGATACACTACCAGTAAATGTTTGGAATAATTACATTTAAAAAAAAAAAAAAAAAAAAAAGTTTGAAATAAGTCCCTTATGCTCACCCAGACTGCATTTATTTGATGAAACATTCAGTAAAAACAATAAAATTAGATTTTTTTTTAATCTTAAAAATTCCAAAGTTCTGACAGGTAGTGTATTTTTAAAAAAGTCCACAGAATCCAATGTTGTTTCAGACAGCACTGATTTTCATTGTATGAACAAAAACAGTTGCATAGAAATAAAGAAATGCATACGGGCTTGAACAAACATGAGGGTGAGTAAATGATGACAGAATCTAGTAAATCTTCCTTTAAGACACAGTTAAAATTCTCTGAATGTCACAGCATTTATTTTGAAGAAAGAGCACAAGCACATTTTAAGCAAAACATTTCTTAAAGCTAAATGATAAGAATAACTACTCAAAATTATGACTACACTCTAAAAAATGCTGGGTTAAAAACAACCCAAGTTTGGTTGAAAATAGACAAAACCCAGGAATTGGGTTGTTTTGACCCTGCAGTTGGGTTAAATGTTTGCCCGACCTGCTGGGTTGATTTATTTAACTCTGCTATTGTTTAAAAATTACTGTATTGCTTGCTTAAAATGAAACCAAAGTATGTTGGAAAGTGAGTCGCTTTGTGTGCGGAGCATGGTATTCAGACCCCATTTCTAGTTTGGTTTTGGGTTAGTGTCGGGGTTCGGACATTCGTGCTCCATGTGTTTGTCTTCCGTTGTGAGCATTCGCTCGAAACCGTACGCTCACACAAAGACAAGACAATAGGACTGTCAGAGCTCTCTCTCCAACCCAAGAATAAAACCCAACCGAAGTGACAGAACCCTGATACATGTATTCATTATATGAAAAGAAAGACTTCCATAACAAAACAGCACATGATATGTGAGGCGCCATACACACCAAAACAATTCCTACAGATGCCACACATGCCTGACTAATACAAAGGCTTAAATGGCCCATTTTTGAACATAAACAGGATTGCCCTCCGCTCACGGCCCATCATTACTGCACATATGAGGTCATCTGTGTTTAGATTCGCTGCATGTATGAGCCTATCCCACTGAAGCAACACAAAGAAATCATACAACACCAATAGAGCACTGTCAAACCTCACCCTATCTAATCACTTGGCCCTCTGCTTGAAGCAACAATGCTTATAGGACGCTGGTCTATTTAGGGGAAAGCACTCGGGGTCCCACCATTGCTCTTTTGTCCAATGGCAGGCGGAAAAGATAACCCTGACCTGATAAATCTAGCTGTGATTGAATCCAGAGGGAAGCCTTAGCTGTTGTTGCTAGAGAGAGGAAAGGAATATGTGTGCAGTTTCCCAGTATTATTAAGGATGTCCAGAAAGCAGCCCCATTATGCATTTGTCTGGTTAATTTACTTATCAAATGGCATAGGGATAATCTTTTGTCAGTGCCCAACCAGTCTTTCACTGAGACACAACTCTTAACTCCTCCACAGGATGGAAACATCAATGGAGATATCTGGCAGTTTTATGAGGTAATGCTCTTGCAATAGTAAAATCCCTTTCATACCAATTCGAACTGTCATGCTGGTAAATGTAGCCATGTTCTCATCCCCAACTCAATGTCGGAGCCGCCGAAGCGGAGCGTCATGATGAATGAAGCCGGCAATGACCCAGAATTTCGTTTCCAGTTTAAATTACATTATGAAGAAACAACGCAACATGCCAGAAAAAGATCAGCGATCAGCTTTGGGGAAAAAATTGAATGCTTAGATCAGATTTTGATTTTAATCGTCCGGTGATGCATGCAATGCCATTTGGCTGAACCAGGATGTAACAGAGATTCAGAAAGATCAGAGGTCACCCCTGCAGCTTTTCAATCTCTACGAACATCCAGTCAAGAAGAAAGAAAGCAGCGCATTATCAGTCTCATCTTCATAATGAAATCAGTCTGTTTTGGTTCAGCGTGCGTGTGGGTTTGTTTAACAATATTTTGTGGACAAAACTCTGCACAGAACTTAGCTAAATGTCTTCAAAGGTAAAAATTATTCATGAATAAAATGCTAAACTTTTTTTTTTCAAAGCAATGCACTTTTCTGTTTCTTAAAAGCAAATGTGAATTGCTGTTTTACTTTAATAATGTGTCAGTTTAAGAGGAAACTGGATATTCAACAAGTAAAACCGCTAGACGAGACCTGATTTATGCATTGGGAATTGATTGGATTATGAGAAAGTAGATGTTACATACCATAATGGACATGGACTGAATCAGAGAATGTTAAAGTAACATTTATTCGGATATTGTTTATCATTATCCAATGAGAATTCTGGCCTAAAACTCTTAGAAAAACTTTCCCACACATTTTAGTCAGAAATGTAACATTTGTGTATGGGAAATATAGGCTACTTTTGCTACATTAAAATATTATAAAGTCAGGAAACACCTTTTCATAACATAGCCTGTGTCACAGCATACAACAAACTATGTACAGTGCTTCTAAGTTGATGGTGAGAAAATGAAATGCTAAAGTGCTTTCCATAAAAACTTCATGAAGTTCATGAAGAAAAAAATTCATGTGGACACTGTTAAAGGTGCCCTAGAATTAAAAATTTAATTTACCTTGACATAGTTAAATAACAAGAGTTCAGTACATGGAAATGACATACAGTGAGTCTCTAACACCGTTGTTTCCTCCTTCTTATATAAATCTCATTTGTTTAAAAGACCTGAACAGGCAAATCTCAACATAACACCGACTGTTACGTAACAGTCGGGGTGTACGCCCCCAATATTTGCATATGCCAGATCATATTCAAGCATTAGACAAGAGCAGAACGTCTGGATGTGCACAGCTGAATCATCAGACTAGGTAAGCAAGCAAGGAAAACAGCGAAAAATGGCAGATGGAGCGATAATAACTGACATGGTCCATGATATCATGATATTTTTAGTGATATTTGTAAATTGTCTTTCTAAATGTTTCGTTAGCATGTTGCTAATTTACTGTTAAATGTGGTTAAAGTTACCATCGTTTCTTACTTGTATTCACAGAGACAAGAGAGCCGTCGCTATTTTCATTTTTAAACACTTGCAGTCTGTATAATTCATAAACACAACTTCATTCTTTAGAAATCTCTCCAACAGTGTGTAATGTTAGCTTTAGCCACAGAGCACTATCAAACTCATTCAGAATCAAATGTAAACATCCAAATAAATACCACACTTACGCGATTAGACATGTTGCATGACAAACACTTTGTAAAGATCCATTTTGAGGGTTATATTTTTTTATGCACTGTTTAAGGCAAGCGCGAGCTCCGTGGGGGGTGAGCGCGCGATTTAAAGGGGCCGCAGCATAAATCGGCGCATATTTAATGATGCCCCAAAATAGGCAGTTTAAAATTAATTTAAAAAAATCTAGGGGGTATTTTGAGCTGAAATTTGACAGACACATTCAGGGGACACCTTAGACTTATATTAAATCTTTTAAAAAGACGTTCTACAGCACCTTTAAAATATCAAAAAAAAAAAAAAAAAAAGACAATGTGTCATTTGGTTTGCCATAAACGTCATTTATTAGTTTGGTCAGATAATGATTAAAGCAATATTTTGGAAGCTTGTTTCCACCACTAAATAAAAAAATAAAATACGTAATTACAACATTTTATCTCTGACTTTTTTCTCAGAAGTGTAGGATTTAAACTTGCCATTGCGAGTTATAAAGTCAGAATTGCGTGATATAGTCAGAATTATATAAAGATATAAAGTCGCAATTCTGACCTTTTTTTCTCGCAATTTTGAGTTTATATCACACAATTCTGACTTTATTACTCGCAATTCTGACTTTATATCTAGCAAAAAGAAAAGTCAAAATTGTGAGATATAAACTCGCAATTGCGAGAAAAAGAAGTCAGAATTGTGAGATGATAACTCAAATTTTTTATTTTTTATTTTATGGCGGAAACGAGCTTCCATACAATACTGTAACAAATTAGTTTTAAAAGTATTAATACTTGTGTTTTTAGAATTATCTTTATACAAAACCAACAGAAATCTACGGTACATATGCCAACATAATATCATGGCAATTCCCATCTATTCTACATTTTGGCAAATTGGTGGCTAATTTGTACGTTTTCATATGATTCACATTGTATGAATTCATATGATACATGACCTATAAATAGTTATGTTTTCCTTTGAGAATGGGTTGGTACATACTTGTTTAAATAGCTACATCAGGTAAACGTGTGTATGTGTTTGTGTGTGTGTGTGTGTGTGTGTGTGTGGGACGAATAGTGATTCTGAATGGGTCTCTGGGATAAGGTTCCTGAAGTGGTGGGATGCCCATGAGGACATGGATAAGGGTGGATCCTCGTCGGCTTGCTTATATTCTAGGCATTCCCAGAATGCCGCGCTGGGAACGTGGTATAGGATCTCCTTTCTGGTTCACGCATCTGCCCCCAGCCCATCATCGCCCCAGAATCACGAGCCGCAGTGTTTTGCCACTCTAATAGAGGAATCAGAGGATACTCGGAAAGACAAACAGAATTCGAAAGAAGAAGAGAGAACCACAGAAATAGAGTGAGAGGTCAGCAGGATAACTGGGTTCATATCACGGCTGGACTGTGTGTGTGTGTGTGTGTCGTTCTGTCTGTGACAAGCGGCGTTCTGTCTGTAACAGGATAGAGTTGCACTACAACTTGTTGCGTGATGCTAAATAAATGCTGGCATGTGTGCCCAGAAACATGACGCTTTGGCTGAAAAGGGTCACTCACCTCATGTCCACAGTGCCTGCTGATGCACAAGTCTCTGCATTAATGACAACACATGGATCGCATGCAGCCTTTATATTCCTCTACTGTCCCATCAACACCATTATGTGACAAGGCAAAGCGTTGCTAACAAGGACATCAGTGAGATAATACAGGTCTTTAAAATCCCTCTCACTCCACTCCAGCTCCAAGTGAGCTATCATGCTATCTACATGATCATCAACCTTAAAGCAGCATCCTAACTGAAATTAAACCTGGCAAGAGAAGTAAAAATGTAAATAGAGAAATAAAGATGAGCAATAATGCATGTAAAAAGTATATAAAAAGAAATAAGTATATAAGGCAACATAAAATACAGTCTGCTCCTCAAGTGCACAAGACCTGATCCAGATGTTAGCATGTTTCTAAGCTAATGACACAGTACAAACTATTTTTGATCAATAATTTGTACCTGTGATGCCTTAGTGCCATGTAGTGTACATTATCGTAGTAAATTTATTGTGCCAGATACATACACACTGCTCAAATCCACTTCTAATCCTCTCTTGCCCCACTTGGCCAGCTCTGTTATTCCAAATGGATATATTGACCCACCTTCAGCCCATTAGCCCAGTATCACAAGGTCACAGAGATACAAAATCACCCATGTGTTTTCTGCTCTAGCGTTGCCAGATCTCCCTCATGTCATTAGGCCAAGTTCATTAACTTCTGTGTAGTCTGTGATCAATAGCGCCTCTGTACCGAATTCCCCGAACTGTTCCGCAGGCTCTGTTATTGACTAGAACAAAGTGAATATATTATACAAACACAACTATGATCAATGACTCACGCTGCCTATCAGGTCGAACTAATGGAGGATACAAGCGCTTTCAGAGAGGGGTCAAACCCTTCGCCGGACTTAATTAGCAAGAAATTCCGATAAGCTGTCTGAATGGCACACAGCACTGATGTGAAACACTGCTGAAGCTCTGTGATAATGATGGACACATTCATTAGCATTTACTACACAAGATCTCATCGCTACTGATGATACATGAGTGAATATCAAAGACGGATCAAACACTACGACTGGATTGATTGTCGCCAATTAATTATACATGATGAATATGTGGTGGAAACATAAATGCTAAATTAAAGTGGTAATTTAAGACTATATGTGACCATGTGGGAAAACAAAACCAGTCATAAGGGTCAATTTTTTGAAATTGAGATTTATACATCAATAAGAATAAATAAGCTTTCCATTGATGTATGGTTTGTGGGGATGGGACAATATTTGGCCGAGATACATCTATTTGAAAATCTGGAATCTGAGGGTGCAAAAAAAAATAAAAAATATTGAGAAAATCGCCTTTAAAGTTGGCCAAATGAAGTGCTTAGCAACACATATCCACTCACAAAAATACATTTTTGATATATTTACGGTAGGAAATTTACAAAATACCTTCATGGAACATGATCTTTATTTAATATCCTAATGATTATTGGCATAAAAGAAAAATGTATCATTTCGACTCATACAATGTATTGTTGGCTATTGCTACAAATATACCTGTGCTACTGATGACTGGTTTTGTGGTCAATATATTGTCAAATATTTAATAACAATAATAGTAATAATAATAAAACATCAATAAAATAACCTATTTTTTTTGTGATGATATTTTATGATGTTAGAAGTATAAAACGTATTGTAAAAAAAATAGATGACAATCTTTAAAATCAAAATTAATGCTACATTCATTAAAGTGATTCATGGTGCATGTGCATAAACAATTATTTTTATACTTTAATATACTGTATGTAATTTGATTTCCATTCAAAAAAATAATAAGCAGCACAAATACAGAGTTCTGTCATGAAACTCTAAAGGCTAATAGGTCCATAACTCAACCTGCTCGTATTAGGTCATTATCTATAAGACACAGATGATTTGTTCCTGCTGTATTGGTAGCCAATAAGCATGTGTGCTCAATCTTCAAATACATGGGTAGCATTTGCCTTAGCAGTGCAGCACGCTTCAGAAACCCTCCACCTTCCCCAGTGCCAGCTGTATAGATCTGCTATGGGTCATTCATGTACGCTATATTGTACAGCAGCAGCATGTCTTACTTGCTCACAGCAGCGTGTCATGTATGTATTGGCAGTAGCAAGTCCGTACTTGCTCTGCAGCAGGAGCAATAAATGTAGCAGCAGTGCAGCAGATCTATTCCGCCAAGTCCAAACATATCAACATTGTCATACCCATTACCATACCAAACACTCCGAGAGT
Source organism: Megalobrama amblycephala (assembly GCF_018812025.1). Classification (NCBI taxonomy): domain Eukaryota; kingdom Metazoa; phylum Chordata; class Actinopteri; order Cypriniformes; family Xenocyprididae; genus Megalobrama; species Megalobrama amblycephala. The sequence continues at coordinate 26,571,850 of NC_063064.1, forward strand.
TGTCATAAGAGAACTGTTATCAACAATGATAATAATAAGAAATGTTTCTTGAGCAGCAAATCAGCATATTAGAATCATTTCTGAAGGATCATGTGACACTGAAGACTGGAGTAATGATGCTGAAAATTCAGCTTTGTCATCACAGAAATAAATTAAAGGTGCCATCGAATGAAAAATTAAATTTACCTCAGTATAGATGAATAACAAGAGTTCAGTACATGGAAATGACATACAGTGAGTCTCAAACACCATTGTTTCCTCCTTCTTATGTAAATCTCATTTGTTTAAAAGACCTCCGAAAAACAGGCGAATCTCAACATAACACCGACTGTTACGTAACAGTCGGATCATTAATATGTACGCCCCCAATATTTGCATATGCCAGCCCATGTTAAGGCATTACACAAGGGAAAATGTCTGGATCTGTGCACAGCTGAATCAACAGACTAGGTAAGCAAGCAAGGACAATGGCGAAAAATGGCAGATGGAGCAATAATAACTGACATGATCCATGATATCATGATATTTTTAGTGATATTTTTAAATTGTCTTTCTAAATGTTTCGTTAGCATGTTGCTAATGTACTGTTAAATGTGGTTAAAGTTACCATCGTTTCTTACTGTATTCACGGAGACAAGAGAGTCGTCGCTATTTTCATTATTAAACACTTGCAGACTGTATAATTCATAAACACAACTTCATTCTTTATAAATATCTCCAACAGTGTGTAATGTCAGCTTTTGCCCATTAGAATCAAATGTAAACATCCAAATAAATACTATACTCACAGGAATCGATGCATGCAGCATGAATGACGAACACTTTGTAAAGATCCATTTTGAGGGTTATATTAGCTGTGTGAACTTTGTTTATGCTGTTTAAGGCAGCCGAGAGCTCGGGGGCGGGGGAGCGCGAGATTTAAAGGGGCCGCAGCCTGAATCGGTGCATATATAATTATGGCTCAAAATAGGCAGTTAAAAAAATTAATAAAAAAAAATCTATGGGGTATTTTGAGCTGAAACTTCACAGACACGTTCAGGGGACACCTTAGACTTATATTACATCTTGTTAAAACTGGTTCTAGGGCACCTTTAAAATTACATAAATCTTTAACATTAAAATGGACAACAGTTATTTTAAAATAGCATTTTAATATTGATGCTTTTACTGTCGTCACATGTCAAGTCAAGTCACCTTTATTTATATAGCGCTTTTTACAATGTAGATTGTGTCAAAGCAGCTTTACATTGATAACTGGTACATTATTTTGGCTGAACAGCAGCTCTTAAAGACTAGTGTCAATGCAGGCAGATCAAAAGCACTGTTGAATAAATGTCAAGAATACTGTTGAATATCAAATGTCAAGTCAAATGTCAAGTGTCCCCAACTAAGCAAGCCAAAGGCGACAGCGGCAAGGAACCCAAACTCCAACAGGTGACATCAGGTGGCAAACAAGTGGCAAATAGGTGTTAAAATGGAGAAAAAAAAACCTTGGGAGAAACCAGGCTTAGTCAGGAGGCCAGTTCTCCTCTGGCGAACAGTGCTTTGTTACGACTCAGGTTGCTATCATAAGTCCGATAGGATCATGTCTGCCATGTTGTATTCCTTAGTTTCTGTCTGTCAGTCTGTTAATCATAATTAGTTTCCACCTGTGTTCATTTACTCCCTCATTAGTTCCTTTGTTGGATACATGTATATAGTCCGTGTTCTCCATCAGTCTTTGTCCGTTCTCATTAATGTTAACTGAGTGGGTTACCTGCCTGTATTTTGTCATTAAATATCATTATTCATATGTTCCTTCGTCCTTGTGCTTTCCACTACCATGTTACTTAACAACTGTATGTTTCATCAAATAAATGCAGCCTTGGTGAGAATGAGAATCTTATTTCAAAAACATGGAAAACAATTCTACAGACCCTAAATATGCATAAACTATGCTGCAGTCTGTTCCAATATCACAGTGGAAACAGTGTCTTACTAGATGTTATGTTTGTAATTATGCCTTGTGGAAGGATGAGAAATGTCTACTCTGGCCTGAATAACCAAAAACACCTGCTACTATAGTGTGAAGTTTGGCCTTGTTCTAAATCACTCCATAAACACACGCATTAGACACAGAGCAGCTCAGGAAGGAGGTGGTCTTTCATAAGACACTGTCATTGGCATGTAAGCAGGTGTGTATGTGTGTGTTTCCTTCAAGGGCCACACAGCTATGCTTACAGCTGATGATCCTGAGACTGCAACTGTTCCTGCATCTGTCTGCACCTCTGGTATGAGTGTATGTGTATTCCTGTGCTTGAGCAACTCTCAAAAGTCCACATGGAAACAGCTAACATGCATATATCACTCCATAGACACCAGGAGACATGTAAATCCAGAATATGTTCAGTCATAACTTACTGCTGTCTGCGTGTTATCCCTACCTTAATCATGACACATTTGTGTCTTTCACTCTGAGCTCAGCTTTTCCATGTTTCTGACGTAATATTTAGAGACACGGAGATAGACAGACAGACAGACAGACAAAAAACTGATTTTTTTCAGTACAAAAAATACTAAACTTTGACAAAAAGTAATTTTTATTGTTACAATTGTGATTTCATAACATTTAGATATGAATCCAACTGAAAAAAAAACTTGTGAAAAGACATCTTTCAGTCATTCAAATTGCACATAGCAAATAGTGGAGCTCTGCAGCCATCTACTGGTAAAAATGTTAGTTTTTTTACTTTTATAACTGCATTTTCCAAAAGATGGGCAAAAATTTTACAATAAACCATGTCAAATTATCCATGTTATCCACATGAATGAAAGTTAGAAATCCGGGCCTTTTTATAAAGTGAATTTTACATAAAAAGCTGCTTTTGCATAAAAACCTATTTAAAAAAAAAAAAAAATTAAATTATTTATATAAATTTAAAAGATATCACAAATCCTCCAAAAACTGCACAAATGTTGAGTAAAAACATTAATAAACAGAATAAAATTACATTGTTTTTAAAAAAATATATTATATTGTTACAAAATTGCATTTTGTTGCCGGGGTCTCCAGAGACCCAGAAGACCACGAGTGTAGTCCCTTAAACGAAGACCGCACAAGCGTTAAACAATAAGACTTACTGTGTTGAGATATATAACAATGATTAGTTTTCTGTCGATTAATGTATCCAAACAGTTGCTCACCTGTCTAATAAAACCCCTAATATATTAAAGCTTATTTGGTGTTTCCATGGCTTCTACAAAATAAAACAGGAAATTGAGGATAACGCGGGTATGATGTCATTGATAGGCGACACACGGACACGATCCGTGTCCTGGTTAAAATTGCTTATTTCTCTGGATTTAAACATTCTTGGAAACATTTGGGATAATGTAAGTACACAAGTCAACAAAATATATAACATTGTTCTAGTGGTTTTTGGATATTTTAATAAAAAAATCTTACATATTGTGCCTTTAAAAAGATATGTACTTTCTCATCAAGAGTGAAGTATAATTGATGTAGCCACACACTGGAAAATTAGCACATGCAAACTCTTAGTCAACATGGCTTGAAAAGGTACAGTGACAACTAAGGGAAAAAACATGCAACAAAGGTGAGTACAGAGTCTGGAAATATGCATCCATCATTGTTGAGGGAATTTCATGGAATTCTTAACAGATCCACTCCCAAACGCTTTGAGAACTTATATAGTGTAACAATGACTCTGCTAATGAAACAGAGTAAAACCGTCATGCTGAAGGATAACATGTTATAAAGAAGCATTTCATACAAGCACAGAGTGACAGCTATAATATCTGAGGAAGAACTGATGAAATATGGGAACAATTAATTTTCCCATCATGTGCTGCTTCAAGCTGTCTATACTGGCCAAACCAAACCATTATATAGGAAAACTGCGGTTTCAAATGATCCTCTTCTGACTGGAGAAAATAGCGTTTTTCAGTAGCATTCACCCAAATGTTTTAGTCATAGGATACATAATCCTTTCTCCCCACCATTGAAAAATCACAGAACCCACATGATTGCTAACATAATATTTGGTTAACTCGAGGAGAACAGCTTTGTAATAGAATGGAGAGATGGGCTCTTGTTTTCAATCATCCGCTTAATTAAGGTTTCATTTCTCCCTGGACAGCTGTAATTATTGATGGTTTCCATAGCAATGAACTTGTGGGGCAACATTTATCATGTTCAAGCTATCATGCTAATTATTCGTTTTTGTGTGAGCTTAAACCCAGATGACATTAAAAGAATAAAATAATGTATGTCTTTAGTTCTGTTCTCCTAGAGACTGGCCAGGCTCAGCTGCAGTACAATTGATTCCCTTTTTCATCAATGCTAATGCTGCACTTAAAAAAAAACAAGCTTAAACCAGCCTAAGATGGTTTGCTAGTTTTATCTGGGGTGCGTTTTCCAAAAGCATTGTTAGCCAACTATGGTCGCAAGTTCCATTGAATTGTGTTGGTAATGACGGAACTTGCGACCATTGTTGGCTTCGGGAAACGCACATCAGGTCAACCAATCTTGCGAAGATGGTGGTCAGCTGGTTTAGCTAACTGGCTAAAGTAGCTGACAATTGCCCAAACTCCTGTAAAATCATCAAAACCCGCGAGAATACTTTTCTAAACCATAGCTTTCTGGATATGTATTATGGTAACACCATGGTATTCTTGAAGTAGCATGTTAATAAATGTAAAGTACTAATCTAATCTTTATATATTTAAACCGCCATGATAAGCATGGGCTTCCCCAACTCATCTGATGTCTTAAGGGCCGTTAGACACACCTATAGACTGCCCCTACCACCAAGGTCACACCAGGTCAACACACTATAAGTATACTTAGCCGTATAATATTTGAGAACAAGGTCAAGAGATACTATAACCAAGCCAGGTTTGAACTGGGCCCACTTTAATGACCAAATCAACTCCGGTTACAAATGAGAAGGGGCCTCCCGGGCCCCAGTGCTCGTCACCTCATGCTCTCCTCAACAATGCCCCGTTAAAAACCCCACCACGGCCTGACGACTACTCCTCTTTCCCACGGTGAAGAGCGCCTGGCCCCGTGCCCCCCTCCACAGCATATAAAACAGCCAAGCTTGAGAGGAGGCCAGCTTTGGAGAAAGATGGGGCGCCATGCTGCAGTGTACATCATAAATTATAGGCTCTCTAACACACACACACATAACAATTGCAAACTATAAGAAGTGTGCCCTCTTGTAGCTGCCCTGCCTGCCATACCTTTACGGTCTGTGGTCGAGGCACCGTGCTTTCGTTCCAGCCATAATGAAGGATTTCTCGTCATAATTAATGGCTCAGGTAAGGGTGGGAACATTTTGTCTTAATTAGGAGAGCGTAAGTCGCAGGTTTATTAAACTTAATGGTGAAATATAGCTGTGTCTGGGCTTAGATGGATTATTAGGGCGCCAACACCCTATAGTTTACACTGCGTCAGAGAACATTGATCTCATTGATCTCATTAAGGATGCCTTGCACAGGAGTTTGCACATGTGATGCTCTATCATGCAAGTAAAATCAAAACTTTTACTGCAACATACTCCATGTCGGCATTTGTTGACCAATACAAAAATAGAATAATTTAATGGATGGCAATTAAATTTCTTTTATATAACACAATTAATTAAGGGGACCTATAATGCCCCTTTTACAAGATGTAATATAAGTCTCTGGTGTCCCCAGAATGTGTCTGTGAAGTCTCAGCTCAAATTACCCCACAAATCATTTATTATATGATAAATTTATAGGAATTTGCCCCTATTTGGGTATGAGCAAAAACATGCCGTTTTTATGTTTCCCTTTAAATGCAAATGAGCTGCTGCTCCCAGCCCCCTTTCCAGAAGAGGGCGGAGCTTTAACAGTTGCTCAACAACAACAAAACTGGAGGATCTCACGCAGCCAAAATGAGGATTGTCAGTAACGGCGTTCAGCCTTACATTGTTCAAACCGGAGTCGACATTGATGGAGAGACTCAGGAAGAAGTTACAACATTTAGAATGCAACTGGACGTTTCTGAATGGTTAGTTGATAAATTTATGTAGTTGATTCAACTCATCGACTAGCATGTGCCATCATGTTAATCTTTTGTGCAAATCCAGCATTGAATTGACCCTCGTTTGTGAAGCAACCCAGCGTAAAATGACGGCAACATTCTACTACAACAACTCTTCCTCTTCTTCTGTAAAGCAGCCCAACATGGCCTCACACCCTTTGTTGCGTGTTCCCGGGGGCAGGGTTAATGTAAATTTTGGGGTTTGTGATATCACCAACCCAGAAAGAAGCTTGTTGTAGTCCCTTTGCATTGAACTTTGAACTTCATAACTTTGCAGATGTTATGCTCAAATAGCATTATTACACACTAACTAAAGTTAAAAAAGTGAAATCATGAAAAATCTAAAAATGATTTAAATCTAAATTAGCAATTCTTTGACAACCTCCAAGTTAATTTACTGTTGTACAGTCACGCGGATATAACGTATCACACTATCAAATTGAACTGACAAGACTCTAATAACAAATAATTGTTTATTAGCCGTGCAGTGTATAAAAGTCATTGTTAGCATGCACTGGTGTGTATCGTATGTGCACTTTGTGAGGAAATGCATATACTCAACTGTCAGCCAACACAAACTTTCACTTTATAGCTAGCTGGGACTTATATTGTCCTCTGTTTCTATAAAAACCACACATGCATGGCAAAAGTTTTTAAAAGACTGATTCAGGTTACATACCTCCAATTGAAAGTCGTCTTTCTACGCTGTAACCAATTACATATATTTAAACTGCCCAGTTCCACACACACACACACACAAACCTAACTACACTATTTTTTTATGTAATTGAAGACTATTAGTGATACTACAACAACAAATGACTTCAGATAAAGCTGACTCAAGCCAAATGGGTTCAACCACAAATGCAATTCAATAGACTTCTAATTACCCAACTTACTGTTTCAGCAAATTCCCCATTATGAGTTAAACGAATTTATGCTGGGTTGTTTTGCTTTGTGAACAATATCAATGACAATTTGACTGTTGTAAAACTAGTCAAATCTGAATCATTGAGCACTTCAGAAGGTCCAGATGTCGAAAAGCAATGTTTGTTTAACCTGCCTGTACAGTGACTACTTCCAGGGTTTGTTTGCTTGCGCCTAAAGGTTCATTTGCTTGATTATGTATGTATATTTCTCATTCTGCGGCCTGTATATCCCACAGCAATCTTGATTCTGTCAATGTTGACTCTGTGAATGTGGGAAATCAGTCAATAGTGTGGTGCACTGGGAATTTTCAGCGTCAAGCATCAGGACAACTTCTCAATGACAGACGCCAGCTCTCTAAGCTAAACCACATCACTCGACATCATTGCAAAGGACGTTTGCTTTGTCAGCGTCCATAGTCGGGCCTTTTTCTGGCAGGTTAAGGGATCTTTAAACCGAATAATGTCAGAGGTAGAAGGGTGGAGGTCTTCGAAAGGGTTGTGCCCCTTTCCCTTGCTTATTTCCTGTCTCCTGATCTCTCTTGGCCTTTCATGCCTCTTATGCTAACTCCTTATGCAGACTGACAGGGAGCAGGGTTTGGTCGAGACCTAAAGCGTTGACATAGAATGGCACTGATCCATCACCAACCTTTTACTCTTTCTCTATCCTCACTTTCCCTCGATATCTTCCTGTTTCTGTCTGCGTCTCTTTCTTCAGATGTATAGCTCTTCCACTCTCATCATGGTGACTTGGGGACCTACAGATGAAAGGAGATGAGTTTCAGCCAACCGAACCACAGATTTGTACAGATGGACTGTCAAGGTCATCAGATCTCTAATGCTGAATGCAGGGGTGAATAAAAGAGATATAACAGATGGAAAAAAAAAAAACCCACAAATAATAAAATTTCCTTTTCTGACAGGATGAGAGAATGAGTAAGGACGGAAACATACTTTACATAAATGTATGTTTGTGTTTGTGTGTGTGTGGTAAAAATTAAACTTAAAAAAAAAAACTTATTTCAGTTAGTTGTCAAGAGAAAATGTGTAATTTTAGTTTAAGTTTTAGTAATTTTGTTATGTGCTTTTGTCATTTTTACTAGATGAAAAATATTTCTATATTGCTTTCATTTATTTCTGTCATAGTTTTTTTTTTTCAACTTAAACTAAATTTTAGTTAGTTGCAAATCTTTAATTTTTAAGGTGAAGTACTAATAACTAAAACTGAAATAAAAGTGAAATTGATATAGAAATATTTATTTTTAAATCTAGTAAAAGTACAAAAGCACATAAAAATACTAAAATAAAAATGAAAACTGAAAACAAAACTAATTCAAAATTTGGTCGCACTTTAGATTAGGGTCCAGTTCTCACTATTAACTATGACTTTTGCCTCAGCAAACTCCTAATTACTGCTTATTAATAGTTAGTAAGGTAAGGTAGTTATTAAGTTTAGGTATATGTAAAATATGAATAAGGTATTAAGACATGATTTATAAGCACTAATAAACAACCAATATCCTAGTAATATGCATGATAATAAGCAACTAGTTAATAGAGAGAACTGGACCATAAACTAAAGTGTTATCCAAAATTTTAATAAAAAGTTAATATTTGTGTGTAATCAAATACAAGAACCTCAAGTATTGCCTTCATTATCGTATCATATTTTCCTGTCCAGTAACTCTACTCTTCAGTTGGGTTCCACTTCCCGTAACGAGAGCTTGATTTGATTGATTTTTATCATGGAAGACGATGGATATTCTGTCAACTTTTGTACAAAGACACCCTCTTTTCCACCCTCACATCCCCCTTCACTCTCTCTCCTCCTATTTCTTCCTCTTTTGTAGCTCTCGTTCCCAGTCTCCTGTTCTCTTGTTGGACGCTGAGAGAAAAGATAAGATGCGGAATCTGAAAGCAGGTATTTGTTTGGGGGTCAAGGGGATGGGTTGAGCACGTGGTGAGACAGGTGGGTCTGGTGAAGTGAATCATTTGACCCATGGAAAACCAGTCAACCTGTTGAGATTGTTAATTTAATATTCCCCAATTTCATTGTATTCCTTCCACAGTAGCCACAGCTTGATAAACTGTATAAACCGATAGTCAAAGAGTTGATTCATTAAAAAATACAGACAGTATAATATACAATCAAACTGATACGTAAATAAATGCACCTCACCAGAATTCAAAAAAAGAGGTAATGAAAATAACAATCTGCACAAAAATGGGGGGTGATAGAGAGAAACTGTGACAATCAGTCCATCTTAAATTCTCCTCTTCCTACAAGACACCAGCCACTCAGTCAAGCAGAAAACAAGATCCAAAAGGTTCAAAATCGCATACTGAGTAGGAACTACATTTGAATTTACTTTATGACCGTTAAAAAGTATGTTTTATAAAGTATGAATGTGAGTAGTATGAATGAAATTCGGACGTACTACATCCACAATCCACCATGTTGTTATTGTAACATGAATTACCCGCGTCAGTTGCGTTGATAACACTTCATTTTAGGGTCTTTTAAGTAGTTGCTTATTAGCATGCATATTACTAGAATATTGGCTATTTATTGGTACTTATTAAGCACATATTAATGCCTTATTCTGCATGACCATATTATACATTCTTAATCCTACCCGATACCTAAACTTAACAATTACCTTACTAACTATTAATAAGCAGTAAATTAGGAGTTTATTGAGGAAAAAGTCTTAGTTAATAGTTTATATGTGTTCCCTATACTAAAGTGTTACCGTTTTGTCACTTCACTTCCATTCATAAATCCTCTCTTGTGGCCTCATGGGATAGTAAAGTGTCAATCAAATGCACACTTCAGAATCTCGGCAGAAGTAGTAGGTCATCCAGGTACTTATTGTTTTTCAAATGTTACGTATTTAGACATACTCTTTTGGTGTACTCTTTTTCGCATGCTATGTAGTAGGGAAGTATTTGATTTCTGATGCAGGGATCATCACTCTGGTCACCTGCTCTCATCCAATAAATAAAGTTCCATTCATTCTGATGCTATGTCTCAGATCAATCTCTAATATTTACATTTTTTAGATCTGTAAACTTTAATCCATTTTAATCCTAACATTTAGAATCTTTAGCATTATTATTTTTTCTTAAATCTTCACATTTAGAATCTTTAGCATTTGAATCTTCTCAATCTTCAACATTTAGACACTGACACTGAAAATTCTAAAGCATTTATAATCTTTGGAAATTTTAACATATAATCTTTTTAAATCTTAATATTGAGCATATTTAGCATTAGAATCTTTAATATTTAGAATCTGCAGCATACGCATAGAATATTTAGCATTAGAATCTTTTTTAACGTTAACATTTACACTACTGTTCAAAAGTTTGGGGTCAATATGTTTTTTTTTTTTTAAATAAATTAGTATTTTTATCTATCAAGGATACATTAAATTGGTCAAAAGTGAAAGACATTATAATGTTACAAAACATTTATATTTTAAATAAATGCTATTCTTTTGAACTTTCTATTCATCAAAGAATCAAGAAAAAAATATCATCTTTCTGCAAAAATATTAAGCAACAACTGTTTTCAAAATTGATAAGAAATGTTTCTTGAGCAGCAAATCAGCATATTAGAATGATTTCTGAAGGATCATGTGACTAAAGACTGGAGTAACGATGCTGAAAATTCAGCTTTGAATCACAGGAATAAATTACATTTTAAAATGTATGTAATAGAAAACAATTATTTTAAATGGTAATAATATTTCACACTATTACACTAATAACATATTTGTCTTTGTGATGTATACAGAAAGCTTGCATCATATCCATTGATTAGCCCTCATCACCTGCAGGAAACCTTCAGACGCTCATCTCACCCAAAGCCCTTGATTCTCTCTAGATCAGCCGTGCACCAGCGTCTACACCAACAGGGGCTCCACTGCGAGAATCCCAAAGGCATCAGTCTAGTCAGTTTCCCATTGCTTCCCAAGCCTCCAGCAGCCAAACCCTGAAACGAACTCCCAGCAAGACAGAGAACAACAACCTCTGCTTTCTTCACATGCATGACACATGCTTGCATGGGCCCATGATGAAAGGCTGTAGCATCTATAGATCTCCTCTCTCTGTAGTTTGGCTGTGATTTTTCGTTATTTTATTTCTCTTTTTGATAGCAGGACAGAGCTGAAAAGGCAAGATTCTCTGAGGGCTGCGTAAGAGATCAGAAGTGTGTTCTTAAGAGTCGAAAACCCTGAAGTGCATTCATGTTGCAAGAGACATCCGACTTTTCTGCAGAACGAGTATCTTGGGTAATAAGATCAAAACACACAGCCCAGTGTGATGTGGAGAGTTTGAGAGGTTAGTTGTCTGGTTGCCCAAAATAAAGTGACTGACAACAGTACTAAAATGTATAAGAAATACAATATCTCCTCTTTTCACTTTCTTTAAATCTTTATCCATGAAGAAGCATCTTCATCATGCTAACCCTTGTACCAGCTCTTTCAGAATGACCCACACTTATGTCATTAAAGGTGCCCTAGAATTAAAAATTGAATTTTCCTCAGTATAGTTGAATAACAAGAGTTCAGTACATGGAAATGACATACAGTGAGTCTCAAACCCCATTGTTTCCTCCTTCTTATATAAATCTCATTTGTTTAAAAGACCTCAGAAGAACAGGTGAATCTCAACATAACACCGACATAACACTGTTATGTAACAGTCGGGATCATTAATATGTACGCCCCCAATATTTGCATATGCCAGCCCATGTTCAAAGGCATTACACAAGGGCAGCCAGTATTAATGTCTGGATCTGTGCACAGCTGAATCATCAGACTAGGTAAGCAAGCAAGGACAATAGCGAAAAATGGCAGATGGAGCGATAATAACTGACATGATCCATGATATCATGATATTTTTAGTGATATTTGTAAATTGTCTTTCTAAATGTTTCGTTAGCATGTTGCTAATGTACTGTTAAATGTGGTTAAAGTTACCATCGTTTCTTACTGTATTCACGGAGACAAGAGTCGTCGCTATTTTCATTTTTAAACACTTGCAGTCTGTATAATTCATAAACACAACTTCATTCTTTATAAATCTCTCCAACAGTGTAGCATTAGCCGTTAGCCACAGAGCACAACCTCAAATTCATTCAGAATCAAATGTAAACATCCAAATAAACACTGTACTTACGCGATTAGACATGCTGCATGACAAACACTTTGTAAAGATCCATTTTGAGGGTTATATTAGCTGTGTAAACTGTGTAAACAAAACTGTGTTTATGCTGTTCAAGGCAAGCGCGAGCTCCGTGGGCGGGGAGCGTGAGCATTTAAAGGGCCAGCAGCCCTGAATCGGTGCATAGTTGATGCCCCAAAATAGGCAGTTAAAAAAATTAATAAAAAAAAAATCTATGTGGTATTTTGAGCTGAAACTTCACAGACACATTCAGGGGACACCTTAGACTTATATTACATCTTGTAAAAAAACATTCGATGGCACCTTTAAAACTGTGGCTCTGTTCTAAACCCTAGTGCACTGCCTCAGTCGTAGGCTACCAACTAAAATGGAACCTCCTGATTAAATTTAAATCATGTACATTGGCAGCAACTCGGTTCACAAAACATATACCACACAAATACTGTAGCACAAAAATAGAGACTGATATTAGCATGCTGCTAAGCTAACAACTCAATGGCCTAACAAGCACAAAACACATTATAAATATAGGGTCAAATAGCTTATTGTTAATTAGTTAGCTACTAAATAGTATTTTTAAAACATTAGTATTAAGAATCTAAGAAACATTCATAATCTTTAGAATTTTTAACATGGAATCTTTTATAATCGGTAGCATTATAAGATTGTGTTAAAGATTGTAAAGACTTTGAATGCTAAAGATTGTGTTTAAATGATTATAAATGTTTAAGATTGTATGTTAAAGATTTAAAAAAGATTCTAAATGCTAAATATTTTAAATGTGAAAGATATTTAAATAATCTCTAGCCTTCAGAATTTCTGGAATCTTTGATACAATATTTAGCATTACGAATATTTGGAATCAATCAATATTTGGAATCGCCTTTCCAAGTTATGGAAAAAAACGAACTGGCACCGCGTTAGTTCCGTAAGTTGAAAAGGGAAGTCGTAGGATACAGTGTAAGCTTTCTGAAGAATAAGGAAGGCGGTCTAGCGGAAGCACTTGCAAGGCGATCGTTTGTGTTTATAAAGCATATACATTTTTATTTTTATTTAGAAAATGATCGATCGTTTCGCTAGATAAGACCGTTATTCCTCGTCTGGTATCGTTTAAAGCCCTTTGAAGCTGCACTGAAACTGTAATTTTGACCTTCAACCGTTTAGGGTCCATTGAAGTCCACTATTTGGAGAATAATCCTGGAATGTTTTCATCAAAAACCTTAACTTCTTTTCGACTGAAGAAAGAAGGACATGGACATCTTGGATGACATGGGAGTGAGTAAATTATCAGGAAATTTTAATTTGAAAGTGAACTAATCCTTTGAAATAAACATTAACATAAAATCTAACATAGAATCCTTAGCATTTAATTCTTTCAAATTAAGAATCTTTAGCATTAAAATGTATAAAATACACAATATTATATCCAAAATTTTCCATACTGAGCATGTTGCATTGCATTGTGGGATTAAGTGATACAAACAAAGCTGCTTTCACATTTAAAAAATAAAACAATGGTATCTTATAAGACAGCATAACTTTGCTACCAACGTTTTGGAATAGCATTTGTGTTGGAAATGTGCCTATGATGTCCAACAATGCAGTCTAAGTACATTTCCATCTCTGTTGCCCAGGCTGCCCCACAGCTGCCCCTCAGAGGTACTTACAACATGACCACAAGCACAACCACAGCTCGTACAAGGCACTACTTGAAACCAAGCAAGACAACCGGACATGGAAAACAGTGACGTGAGGTATCTGGCGCCAACCGAGTCTTAATTCAGAAGATGATGTTGCTTCATTTGGCAGAAGTAGAGAAAGAATGAGAGAGAGAAAATTGAAAAATTATTGCTTAAGATTACTGGCAGATGAAGACTCTCAAATGCTTGGAAAGAAAGTGTCCTGCAGTCTGAGTTTGTACACAAATTGTGCTCATCAAAACTCCATCTGCCAACCTCGGTCAGTGCAAAGGAATGCTCAGAATAACCTTTAATAAGGGGTCATTGTTGTTGAGGATCTTCTCTCAGCATTTCCCAGCTATACACCGAGAAAAGAAAAGGTGTTTTTATATGGGTTTTTGAGGCATCCACCCTTGAGTACGCACACGTGCTGGGCCAAACCAGTCCTGCACAGCCGCATCTGGAACACACATGTAAAGTTGGGCGTGTCAGACATAACCACAGTAACCTGGTTCAGACCACTCTGGGAAAGTTTAGGTTAGGCACGTCTGTGGCGTTTGACACATAACACATGCCTTGTGGAGTTATAATTATCTGAGAGGTGTCATTTTTATAATTAAATGTATTATTTTATCACTTTCAAAAGAAATGATAGACCTGCACAATAAACACTATTTCATCTGATATACGTAATCACTAAAATGACTGCATTTCATTACTTTAATTACTTAAAGTCAACATGAAATGGCATTCACAACCCATCATACTTCCAATATGTGACATTGTGAGTGAAAAAGAATATTCAAAAAGAAAAAAAAAAAATTAGAGACTTGATCTAACCAATTGAGAATTGATTAGATTGTAAAAAGTGTCTGCTTCATATCAGAATGAGGTATGCAGTGAAATTTGCAGTAGATTATGGAAAACTATTCCCCTCCTAAAACAACACCAGCTCTAAGGAGGCTTTCAGAGTGAAATGGGCAACGTGGATAATCAGTTTTGAAAGTATCATCTTAATGTATCTCAATGGCAACAAATCCATCAGAATTTACTACTATTGCTGTAACCTTTATTCCATTAACCTTAACCAGTAATAAATTACTGCAATAACTGTTAGCGAGATTTTAGAAAGGCTGCATTACCTGCAAAATAATGACAAAATTGCTATCTCTACTGGTTAATATTAAGTTGATATTAATATTTTAATATTAACAAATAACCCATGCAGTTTATGTGACGTCAAATATAAGGGAAAGTCTTTTCAGATCAAATTAAAGGTGCCCTAGATTCAAAATTTGAATTTACCTTGGCATAGCTGAATAACAAGAGTTCAGTACATGGAAAAGACATACGCTGAGTTTCAAACTCCATTGCTTTCTCTTTCTTATATAAATCTCATTTGTTTAAAAGACTTCCGGAAAACACGCGGATCTCAACATAACACCGACTGTTACGTAACAGTCGGGGTGTACGCCCCCAATATTTGCATATGCCAGCCCATGTTCCTAACATTATGAAAGGCATTAGACAAGGGCAGCCAGTAACATCTGGATCTGCACAGGTGAATCAACAGACTAGGTAAGCAAGAACAACAGCGAAAATGGCAGATGGAGCAATAATAACTGACATGATCCATGATAGCATGATATTTTTAGTGATATTTGTAAATTGTCTATCTAAATGTTTCGTTAGCATGTTGCTAATGTACTGTTAAATGAGGTTAAAGTTACCATCGTTTCTTACTGAATTCACGGAGACAAGAGCCGTCGCTATTTTCATTTTTAAACACTTGCAGTCTGTATAATTCATAAACACAACTTCATTCTTTATAAATCTCTCCAACAGTGTAGCATTAGCCGTTAGCCATGGAGCATAGCCTCAAACTCATAGAGAATCAAATATAAACATCAAAATAAATACTTTACTCACATAATTCGAAGCATGCATACAGCATGCATGACGAACATATTGTAAAGATCCATTTGAGGGTTATATTAGCTGCGTGAACTTTGTAAATGTGCTGTAATATAATCAAGAGCTCGTGTGGCAGGGAGCACGCGAATTAAAGGGGTGGCGCGCTGAAAAAAATCAGTGCATAGTTAATAATGCCCCAAAATAGGCAGTTAAAAAAATTAATTAAAAAAAATCTATGGGATATTTTGAGCTGAAACTTCACAGACACATTCAGGGGACACCTTAGACTTATATTACATCTTGTGAAAAAGCATTCTTGGGCACCTTTAATTCATTTTGGTGAACAATTTGAAAGACAAAAATATTATTTTTAATTGTATGCACCCATGAAAAAGACCAGGAATGTGTATTAATAAAGTAAAATGGGTCAATTTTGATTTCATGTTCATTTCAAGTTAAAGTGCCCCTATTATGCTTTTTTGAAAATTCCTAGTTTCCAATAGGTTTACATGCATCCAAGGTCAAAAAACACTTTAATTTCCTCATAATATACATTACAGCATCACCGCTTTTCTTACAGTGAAAGAACTATTCGATCAAGGATTCGCTTTCTCTAAACTCCTCCTTTCTGAGAACCTACTCCGCTCTGATTGGTCAGATGGCCCGATCTGTTGTGATTGCTCGTTTACAGCGCATGAAACGAAACACTCATTACCATATCTGAATTTCAGCTCTGGATGGAGGTTTCCTCAGCACTTGGATACACAGTGATCCGAACAGTAACAAGTTGGCAGAGCCCTGCTTTAAAAGTTTTTGTCCACCTTTTAGTAAACAACAATACAAAAACCTACAATGCCAGCAATTCAACACCTTACACAGAAGTCTGATAGTAAACCATCTAGATCTCTTTGTGACCTCCTAAAACCATTTCATGAGTGATCCTCACACCAAACATCTTTCATATACGCCTTGTTCAGCACATGACCTCTGAGAGGAATCTCACAGTGATGGATGACCAGTGTGAATTGTGTGTGGCGACACCACCCAAAAAAACTGATAATGGCCTTACCTCTCCAACAAGCTGTAAAGACTTAAACGCCTCGCTACAGTATTTTACTATGACATAAGTCCCTTTGTGAGCAAGCCACGGTGAGGTAACCAGATAATTTCACGGCACCTTCGGGATGCAGCTGCTCCTGCCAACCCTGGAATTACAATTCTCTCTTTTTTCTCTTTCATTCTCTCCTCTGTCTAAGGATGTCCAACAGCGTCAGACGTTTCTCAGGGAACAGTGTTCCTGGAACATTTCAGTTTTCCAAATCAGCCATGAACGTGTCAATGAACCACCTTGGCTAACAGTTGAGAGGAGTAATTAAATATCTATTTTTATTATTTATTTACAAGCAAAATGGTAAGCAGTCCATTTGACGATCACAATACATTTTTACTTAATACAGTCTCATATGCTATAATCCAAAGTGCAGAACTATTGACAGTGAAGGTAAATGGTATAAGGTAGGCTTCTTCATGTGCATGATCAATCACTTTTGAAATGACAAACTTGGACTATTAACGTTTCATATTTGTTCAATCAATTGATCTTCTGTACCCGAGTTGACAAATTGATTTTGATTTCCAAAAACTGTGAATATATAGCAGACCTACTGCAATACCACCACAGACCACATGAAAAAGTCCCCTTCATTATTGCATGATTTCACATGATCATTGAGCTGATACATGTTAAAATGTTATGTTCTAAGCAAATTTGACATATAAATACTTGGCTCTCGCTTTTAAATATCAATTTTGTCTCAGATATTTCTCATAAATGGAATAAAAGTAGACAAATATTAGATAAATGTTGGCATACAACAAGCATAAGAGCTATAAAATGTGTGTGAAAACATAGCTTAGAATATCTGGTCTTGGGAGAGTTTGATGAGAAATGTTTCATATAGTTCATATTGAGATTTCTGACATTATATGGTCTGAGATTTTATGGGTCTATTTTTCTCAGGAAAAAAATAAGCAGGAGACAAAACAAATGTCTCCAATTGCAGTTGCTCTCCATATAATTTCTCATGGGGTTTCCTAGAAGAAAAGGTTAAGATATTAAACAGATCTTTATTATTGAGCATATAATCTATACACTACCACTACCACTACATTTTATTTTTCATTACTTTGCATTTTCTATTAATCAAAAAATCCTGAAAAACAATGTATCTCAGTTTCCACAAAAATATTAAGCAGCACAACTGTTTTCAACATTGATAATAATAAGAAATGTTTCTTGAGCAGCAAATCAGCATAGAATGATTTCTGAAAGATCATGTGAGTAATGATGCTAAAAAAATTAATAATATTTTATTTTAATTTGTAATATCACAATATTTGCTGTTTTTACTGCGTCTTTGAAAAAGTCTTACTGACTCCAAACTTTGTTTGCGTATTGTACTGTACACAGTAGATATCTATGGAATATTTATCCAAGAACAATAAGTACTTTTAGCAAAAAAGGAGACAAATGCACAGAAATCTGGAGCATTTTGCAGGAGGTTTGTAGTATGACAGAAGACTTTTTACTAAAGATTACTGTCAGAGGGACACATGGAACAACTTACCACTAACCCCAGCGGCCAAAACCTGTGAGCACACACACAAGCAAACGCTAGAAGGAAACTGTCACATTTAGAGATAAAATCTATGACAAATCCACAAAATATAGAGCATTTTGTTTTTATGTGACATTTCCAGACTCTCTGATATTATTTGTGAGCTGTACTGTCACAAAGTACAATATACAGTATTTACAGTAGCGTTCAAATTTACCACTTCTCTCACAATTTTCTGCGTATGTGTCAGCACAATCACGGGATCTCTTTCCAAGCTCAACTGACTCATGCCTGGCAAATTGGAAATTGTTCAGAACAGGAGATACCTGATACTTTTGCTTTCCCCAAGTCTTAATAAAGGAAAATTGCAGCACTCTTGAAGGAAAAGGTCTTTTTAAAGTCTTTACTTTAAAAACACCCATTCAAAGATCAAGTCAAATCATATCAAATACTACACAGATGTAGGTTTGTGGGGTTAGAGCAAGACAGGAAGTGGAATCCTTGTAAAAAGGGAGGCCAGTTGTACACAAGTTATGAAACTTGAACTCTTGAGGTCAGTCATGATTGGCCAAAGTTCTACTACACTTGACCCCCCTACCCAAGACTGTAATACACACTAAGTAAACAGAGGGAAGACACAGAGGTGTATTATTTACAATCTTACATACATACACATGTATAGTCTGATAAAACTATATAAAAAATAGTAGGATAACAGAAAATAGCCTAAAATAAGGTTACACATTCTGAAGTTTAATATTCAGGGTTGGGGGTTGTTCAAACCAAGTATGAGCTATGGTGATAGTATACTAAAAATACAATAGCATGTGGTAGCATTCTATACAGAACTAGCACAACATAACGTGGGTGGGCTGTCAAACCCCTGGAGATTTTCAGATGTGTGAACGTGAATATGACGTGGTGAGAACATGAATTTGTGCCCAACGTACAAAGAGAGAGAGAAAGAGCGTCAGAGTCAATCATTGACCCCGGTCAGGATATGAACATCAATGAGTAAAAGCTGATCATGTTACTGAGTTTGATTTATGAACAAGCAGCTGCAGTAAAGTATGAGACCACAAACAAAGAGTAACTCACACACAGACGCTGAACTGTAACACTGCACACTGCAAACTAAGTACTTGATACGCTATCTGTATCTTTACACTGTAAATCAATGCAGGCCGGGTATGTGACTCAAAACACAGGGATGTCTGAGGCTGGAAATAGACTCGTCTTTGGTTTTTAAGGGATCTGATCTGTTTCATACACACTTAGAGATGGTAATGTCCGGTGTCTGGACTTCAAAGAACTTCATTATTCACCGTGACTCTTTTCTTACATCGGTACTTTATTACACATCTTATCTATGTAAAGAGACATTTACTAAATCACAGAATTCAGGTTGATTGGGAGACTTTTTCCTGCACGCACCCCAACCACATCCTGAAGAAATTATATATATATATATATATATATATATATATATATTTATATATATATATATATATATATATATATATATATAATTTATAATTATTTATAATATATTATAAAAAAATTATATTATAAATATGGGTCATCATGGAATGACATGTGAGTAAATGTCTTATGCGGACTTTGAATAAAATAAAATATAAAATATAAAATAAAATAAAATAAAATAAAATAAAATAAAATAAAATAAAATAAAATAAAATAAAATAAAATAAAATAAAATAAAATAAAATAAAATAAAATAAAATAAAATAAAATAAAATAAAATAAAATAAAATAAAATAAAATAAAATAAAATAAAATAAAATAAAATAAAATAAAATAAAATAAAATAAAATAAAATAAAATAAAATAAAAATAAAAATAAAAATAAAAATAAAAATAAAAATAAAAAAAAATAAAAATAAAAATAAAAAAAAATAAAGCATATGCAACCTGCATAAGTCAAGCTGGTTTGCTACATATGCTAATGGTTTAGTGGAAATAAACTCAATAAGTAGTTTTTAAAACTCTTGTTATGATCATACTCTGCATTTCATGTGCTTTACAGGCAGATCAAAGTATCCGAAAGCCTTTATGTGACAGGCACAGAGCCGCATAAATCTTTCCATCATGTGTGTCTGTATCAGTCCACTGGCTCTTTTCCAACAGGACTGAGAACAGCGAGCGCCAGTCCTGGCAAAATCTCTTTTGTCTGAAAGTACTTAACTAGATTTACTAACCTGCTCATTGTGAGCTGTTTTACAAGAGCTAAATAAAGTCCAAGAGGCATGCCAAAAGATGTGTAATGTGTTACAGCGACTGATCATGTCACTATAAAGGCCTGTGTAAAAATCTTAACATGTGCTAAAGACTTTGATTAATCTACGCATAAACTCCAGTCCCATGTTCATGAGATCCTTCTAATGACACACCACACATTCCACGTCCCATACAAGCGGCAAAGGGCGAGCAACTGCACTACTTAACATTATAAATACACCCTTTGGCCCCCAAGGGGGCACTTACTCTCACTTCTGCCCGGCTCTGGTTTCACACAACCCCGCGGAGAGCTCCACAGCTCTGGGGCTATTGTTGCTTGAGCTTCCCCGATGCCTGGTTCTCAAACAGGCCTCAATGGACTTCCTCGTCCAGACGTGCTCATCCGTAACGGCCTTAACTGAAAGCGAGGCTGGCGATGTGGGTGTAGGCAGCGCTGGAAGCCTGGTGTTGACCTCTGGGTAATTTACTGCTGGTACTGATGGGAGAACGTGTGGCTGTTTGGTGCTAACCGCAGACAAGGCCAAAAGGGTTTAGTGGGAATATAAAGTATGCTGGACACCATACTGCCAAAACAGTTCGTAAAATATCACCATCTCTGTAACTGATACAAGAAAAGTCAGCGGGTGACGACGCTCTGTATTGTTAGGATTGCTAATAAAATGTAATTGTGCAGTTGTAGGCCTCAGTGGTACAAAAACAGCACTGGATAACTGCAAATGTCTTCATTTCACAGAAGAGCTGTGAAAGACCTGGTGAACCATTGGGGTTTTTAAAATAATAAGAGAAATGTTCATAAACGTCAGTAGTTGTGAAAACAGTGAGTTGGGAATGACTAGTTGTACCTCAAATACACCTCAAAATTTTAACATTACACTGAAAAAGTATGTTACACTGCAAAAAAATCCTATTTTTCATGAGAATTTTTACCTTATTTTCCAGTAAAAATATCTTAAAATTCTTAAAACAAGATCAATTTATTTGAGAAGCAACACTGCATACAGTATCAACACATTTTTATACAATTAAGTATTCTTTGTCTTTCTGAATTGTAAGATTTTTCACTTTTTTTTTTGGTATTGACAAGGTAAAAAGTTTTTTTTGTTTGTTTTTTAAATCTGCCACTGCAGTAAGACAAAATTTACTGATATTCAACATATAAAGTATTAATACCTTAAAATCTGCAGTAAATTTACTTTGTGTATTTATTTTGTTTTAAGGTTAATTATACAGTCAAAAGATAAATCGAAAGTCTGAGCAATTAGTAAAGGATGAATATTGTCTCACTGTATATGAACAAATCATTCCTCACAATTTTCTGCTCAGGAATTTTAGGAGAAATGTGTGTTCACGGCACACCATGTCGTAATTACTTGTAAAAAGCATTCACACCCTTGTAAAACTCGTAATTACAACTTTTAAACTGGGAATTTTCAGATAGCTCCTACTTGTACCATGTACAAAGGCCGTAACCATGTCTTGAACATTGTGCTTTATTTATA